>NW_026042868.1:0-84590 GCF_023856365.1 Brienomyrus brachyistius | reverse complement strand
ATTCCATTGCTCCATTACATAAACACTGAGTGAGATTTCATTCCCATTACTGCAACGTATGAAGAGGATTATGACTTATTACTTTAGGTTATCGGACTGAGTGAGTTTTGGAAATTTGCTCTTCGATAACTGAAGCAGTGCTGTGAATGCAGAGGTTATATGCGTCGCATATCAACAGAACTGTATGTTTATGTCTTGTCTTAATTATTTTGATTAAATGTCTAACTATTCCCAATATGTGTGAACATACTTGGCCAAATAAAGCTGATTCTGATTCAGTCAGAGGGTAATCGTCGGTGTGCTGTACTATCGTGGTGACCCACACAGAGAGCTTAGGACCATGATTTCAGTGTGTGCTTGTGTGAGGGGACATGGCAGGGCGGCGGCTCACTGGGTGATGCACTCCTGTGGGTATAGGGGCTGGGATAGGGGGCGGAGCAGTTACTCCTCAAGGAGGAGTAACAGTCACAGCCGTGGGGGGAGGAGAGGGAGAGGGTGCTCCCAAACTGGGGGTGTGGGTTTGATGAAGAGCAGAGAGACCCTGAGCCTGGGATGAACCAGCTGCCTACTGAAACGAAAGCGGATAAAGACAGAAACTAGAACCTCAAACTAAACAACACAAACAACAATATCAAGTTATATTCAATCATTAAACCGTTATATATTTAATCTAAACAATAGTAATAAATATCGTTCCGATTCAAAATATCATTTACGGGTGAATCTTATGACTTGCATTGGGAAACAGGAAACGGGCCAAGCTGCAGGGCCAGTTCAAAGGCATAGTGCGAGGCGCCCAGAAAGGGGGCGAGGTCTGGGCGGAGTCAGCTAAAGAAGAAAAAGGCCTGACCTTTTTCTGGATGCTGTGGACTGTGTTTGTGTGTGAGCTGCAGCTGCATGTTCCTTACATTTTTTTTATTAACACCAGCACCGTGAGGTTTGGCCTGGACTGGGTCCTGTCCTGCATGGTTGAAGACATGTTGACTGATGGTCAGCCCGTGTTCTGTTGGATCCCACAGAAAGGAAATGGGAATCCCGTTTGGATCGGATGCTGACAGTTGAAAAAAAACTCATGTCTGTGTGTTATGAAAGAATATCAATAAATGTTTCCGAAAGGGGATGACTCATTTGGTAATTATTTACGGCTTATGTTATGGCTGAGAAATTTACAGTCTTTACTAAAGTCTGACTTCTTTCGAGTCACCTTTAATATAGATTGGACACTCTCTATGCTATGTACAATACTTATATAGATGGTACATGTTTACTTGCTTGCACAGATGGTTGATTAGGTAATTAGTGTAAGTGTGTGTGTGTGTGTGTGTGTGTCCAATCGCATGTATGTCCAAGGTCCATAGTAAGTAATATACACTGATCAAGAGATGCCTGAAAGTGGATGAAAGAGGACATTAGTGGGTGTATCACTTAGTGTAACGGGTGCAGGAAAATGAGCAGGACTGCAAGCCATATAATGACCCACTGTCCTTATCTAGCTCTTAATACAGTATGCATACAGTGATGTATCTACAATGGACAGCTACTATAAGCAGATAGCACAGTACAGGTGCTTAATCTGTATGCTATTTCCATCCATCCATTGTCCAAACCGCTTATCCTACTGGGTCACAGGGGGTCCGGAGTCTATCCCGGAATCAATGGGCACGAGGCAGGGAAGAACCCAGGATGGGGGGCCAGCCCATCACAGCTCACACTCACACACCATTCACTCACACATGCACACCTACGGTAAATTTAGCTACTCCAATTAGCCTCAGCATGTTTTTGGACTGTGGGGGGAAACCGGAGGAAACTAGCAGCTTTGTGTGGTAATTGTTTGTATTAAAAATACATTGGATCAAGTCAAATTATTTTTATGAAGAATTAACATCTAAAAGCTGCTAGTAGACCGTGGGAAAATAATTTTTCTATTTTCTTGCTGCCATCTCGTGGCCAAAAGTAGGTATTGCAATTTCCATCATATGTAAGAGGGCCTGCCCATCAGAGTAATGTACATCCTGTGACATGTATTGACTATCAAGACAAACTGAAACACGGTGTATTAGGCTGTCAATGAGTACTGGACTAGGGTGAAAAACTGCCTGATAATCTACCTATTAACTAGAAGAGTACAAACTGGAGACGGATCCCCTAATACAGAGGGATTAACGTCTGTGCCACATCCAGAACCATTCAGTGTAGGAGTCTGGTGGTTCTACTGGATACTGACAAGTACCCAGCCCCTTTGTTCCCTCTGATAATCATCAGTCCTCCTCTGAATGCCTTCACCACTCTATTCCTGAATAGGTACACATTTAAATATGCTAGCAAGATCAAGGTATTGGGATAACTGTTAGGTTCGCTGTTCAGAGAGTTGCAGTGAAAACCATCATACACAGTGGCCCTTTCTGGATAAGATTACCTCCCTCTGATCTAACAGGTCAAGATCAAAGCAAGGTGCATTGCAATGTCTGACACCCAGCACACTACAGCATATAAAATACAGGTATCCATCGCCTTCCGCATTTGGAACCAGGACCACTTGTTGCAAGTCAATTTGGGCGTATCTCAAGTTATACGAGAGAGGCAAGACATTAAGGACAGTATACACAGTACTGAAATAATAATGTACATATTAAACCACAGCACTTAATAAACAGATACTGCACTTACATTTCACAAAAAAAAAATAAAGCACAGATTGCACTAAGAAATCAAAAGATGCATGTGCTAGCAAACAGTGGGAGCTGAGGAAGAAGCAGTGGTGAAATACTTTATTGTACAGTACAGTAAGTTTCTTTTTATAGAATGAAATAGCATACAGGGGGCGGCATGGTGGTGCAGTGGTTAGCACTGTTGCCTCACACCTCTGGGACCCGGGTTCGAGTCTCTGCCTGGGTCACATGGGTGTGGAGTTTGCATGTTCTCCCCGTGTCGTCGTGGGGTTTCCTCCGGGTACTCCGGTTTCCCCCCACAGTCCAAAAACATGCTGAGGCTAATTGGAGTTGCTGAATTGCCCGTAGGTGTGCATGTGTGAGTGAATGGTGTGTGAGTGTGAGCTGTGATGGGCTGGCCCCCCATCCTGGGTTCTTCCCTGCCTCGTGCCCATTGATTCCGGGATAGACTCCGGACCCCCTGTGACCCAGTAGGATAAGCGGTTTGGACAATGGATGGATGGATGGATGCTGAGGCTAACTGGAGTTACTAAATTGCCCGTAGGTATGCATGTATGAGTGAATAGTGTGTGAGTGTGCCCTGTGATGGGCTGGCTCCCCATCCTGGGTTGTTCCCTGCCTCGTGCCCATTGCTTCCGGGATAGGCTCCAGACCCCCCACGACCCAGTAGGATAAGCGGTTTGGACAATGGATGGATGGATGGAAACAGCATACAGATCTTATAAGCACCTGTACTGTGCTATCTGCTCATAGTAGCTGTCCATTGTAGATACATCACTGTATGCATACTGTATTAAGAGCTAGACAAGGGTCATTATATGGCTTGCAGTCCTGCTCATTTTCCTGCACGCGTTACACTAAGTGATGCACCCACTAATGTCCTCTTTTATCCACTTTCGGGCATCTCTTGATCAGTGTATATTATTTACTATGGACCTTGGACATACATGCGATTGAACACACACACACACTTACACTAATTACCTAATCATCCATCTGTGCAAGCAGGTAAACATTTACCATCTATGTAAGTATTGCACATTGCATAGAGAGTGTCCAATCTATATTAAAGGTGACTCAAAAGAAGTCAGACTTCAGTAAAGACTGTAAATTGGCAGCCATAACATAAGCCGTAAATAATTACCAAATGAGTCATCCCCTTTCGGAAACATTTATTGATATTCTTTCATAACACACAGACATGAGTTTTTTTTCAACTGTCAGCATCCTTCTCGATTGTCAGAAGCTCTGCGCTAGAGGGAGGTTTACTGGTCTTATACTCTTCTGGCACCTTGTGTGATTCCTGACTTGGGACATCAGTTTGGCTCCTTCTGTATGTGGTTTACATTGTATTTGTTCTTTAAAGTTGCCCCTTCAGAATTAGACAGTGTAACCAGCTTGCCACATATTGCCTGGATGACATAAGGTCCGGTAAAATCCGGTTCCGTTCTTCCTCCTTTCCGTCCCCGCTTCCTCATGTTGAACAGAAGCGCCTCATCTCCAACATGATAAACTGTGTTTTGGTACCTCTTTTGTATTCGTTTACCACATGCCTGCTTCTGTTTTTCCTGTTACTAGGAGATGTTTTCAGCTGTTGTTGCTTATTGTCTCAACTACTTTATTTTTTTCATCAAAAAACGTGCCGTAGCTTTTCTCATCGGGAAGAATAATTGTGGAAAGCTGAAGTGGAAAAACATTCATAGCAAATTATTATTATTCACAGATCATTATAAAGAGTCATTTTCTAAAAGCATTAAGAACAATGTAATTTGCTGTTTCAAGATATGTTTTTAAATAACTACTTGTCAGTCATAAGAAACTCTTCAACACACATGATCCGATCTTGCCACAAATCATTTTTAATCTCACTTTTGTTGCCAGCAGTTCAGACATTAATGGCTGTGTGTTGAGTTATTTTGAGGGGACATCAAATTTACACCATTATACAAGCTGTACACTGATTACTTTACATTCTATCAGAGTTTCATATCTTTAACGTTGTCCCTTGAAAAGATATAATAAAATATTTACAAAAATGTGTGGGGTGTACTCACTTTTGTGAGATACTGTATATTAAGGGATTGATTGTCAATAATATCAGTAATTCCTGATGTAATGTTAAAAGAATAGAGCCTGTCTCACACAGTTCTAAAACAACCTCAAAAACAGACTTACCATTTTATGTCATCATTCGTTTTCTCATCCAGGCCATTGGTTTGGGGATGATATGCAGCAGTGATCAACGGCAGAACAGGGGCTCTGAACGCAGTATGGATTAAAAAGGAATTAACCATCTCTCTCAATATAAAATTAGGATCATTTATTCTCTACAGAGGCCCCCATAGAATAGTGCATCCATCCCCTCACTCATGTTTAGACAGACGTAAGGCAACAGGCCAATGACATTCAGAACAGCAACAACATCAACAATTGTACAGCTAGTTTTAAAATTTAATAAAAAAGACAAACCAATTAGGTAATATTAATGAAATTATTAAAATGTGCAGATTAATAGTCAGAAATAATTTGCGATTTTAAGAGCGGAAAGGATACATTAAAACTCAATTACATTTATCCCTTAATAATAAAAAAAAGGTTTTTGAATTTTACATCATGATAAATGAGAACTATATGTGATTACTAATTACTGTTGACTAATTTCCTGTCTGGACGTTTCCCTCCTCATTGTTAAAAGTCATTATATGTCTGGGTGCCAGTCAGTGGAAGCACACAGACATGTTGGCCAGCTGTCATATTCATTCAGCACCAGCCCATCAAGTAGAGAATTCAGCACCACGGACAGTGACCTGTGTTACAATGACATCAGGTCATTGGCTCTAAATATTTTTCTAGAAATAACTAAATGGCTCTATTGTAGAAATTTCCAGCCAGAGTCTTGTGGTGCGTTCGTTTTTCTCTCGGAACTTGGAAATTCCAAATTGGGTGACATCACATCCAACAATCTCCCGTTCAAGCTAGCACAACTCGGAACAAACATGGCTGCCTCCATGAATACGCTGCTGTGTTGTTGCTTTATATTTTAGCAGTTATGGAGTAAGATTATTATTTCAGACAAATAAACAAGAAACAGGAACTAGTCAAACCACATTAAAAGCTTTATAAAGTATTTTAGTACATTCATAGCGATATTCTTTTTTCGAGAGGCAAACAAACTACAAACAAACCAAAAACACTAACAAGTCTGGTAAAAATCTGATATTGCATGTTAGGATACTGTTTACGGTCACAATATGGTATTCTCTAAATCGAACACGTGCAATTACATTAATAATTACTAATAATTATAAATAATAATAATAATAAATGGGCGGTATGGTCGTGCACTGGTTAGCACTGTTGCCTCACACCTCTGGGACCCAGGTTCAAATCTCCGCCTGGGTCACATGTGTGTGGAGTTTGCATGTTCTCCCCATGTCGTCGTGGGGTTTCCTCCGGGTACTCCGGTTCCCCCCCACAGTCCAAAAACATGCTGAGGCTAATTGGACTTGCTAAATTGCCCGTAGGAATGCATGTGAGAGTGCATGGTGTGTGTGAGTGTGCCCTGCGATGGGCTGGCCCCCCATCCTGGGTTGTTCCCAGCCTCGTGCCCATTGCTTCCGGGATAGGCTCCGGACCCCCCGTGACCCAGTAGGATAAGCAGTTTGGAAAATGGATGGATGGGATAATAATAAATTTAACAAAATAAACATTTTTAAGGATTTGTAAAATAGAATTAATGTTGAGTGTGTAAGCCGCCATGTTGAAATTACGTCACAGGGGCAACTCGGACAAGAAGATTCTGTCAGACATTAACGTCATAAAAGAGGCGTTTCTAATGGGAAGTGATGTTTTTCGTGACGTTTTTGTCCGAGTTGGAGTGAAATAATCAAACGCAGCATGTGTTCCTATTTGAAGAGAATATTCTATTTTTATTCTAAGGAACTACAGAAAATCAGCTCTGCATGTGATCTCCCCTTTACTGCTCGAGCAGGGCACACGCACATCAACAAGTGTCAAGGCAGCAAGTGCATGCAAACAACTTCTCAGGACGGTTACAGTATAGGACCTTCAGAAAGAGCCAGACTGCGGCGTCATTCAGAGATTCCATTGTCTAAGGCTTGCACTAAAACATTACAGCATATTTAAACAAAGTAGCATGGCACCTGTGTCAGAATCCCTCCCTGCCTTGTTCTGTTCTCTCTTTGTTGTCCCCATTTAGCCAGCACATGTCACTGGCCATCCTGACTCCTCTTTTGATTGTGGGTTTTAAGGATATCAGTGGGTCTGTGTTTTCATAATTGTCCCCCAGGCCACCATGCTGCTCAGCCCTTGATTCCAACTACAGTTGCAATCAGGTGGTTCTCAATCTACTAGGACTGTATAACAGGATTGGCCACCTGTTCTACCTTTACTCGTTCAGCCGCATTCATGAGTCTGGCCTATAGGTTATTCAAATTTTGTCCTGCCAAATTTACCGGACAGGAGGTGGACACTGCAAATGAATGTGTGAATACTCCAATACCTACATCTTTACAAGTTACCTGAAGTGGTTTGGTAAATGATTGTGAGGTTGGAAGTCCTTCTTGATGTCTGTTTGCAGCTCATCCACCAGCAACTGCACGAGTTGTCGCTCCCAGAGGGAATCCCACTCTCGGTCCGCTGGAGGGTCCATCTCACTGTAGCTGGAGTATGTTTCCATCAGTCACTTGGCGTGGGGCTCACAGAATTTACCAGGCTCCTGTTTAATCTGACGCACCTTAGTCCAGTCCATGCATCTGGGGAACTTCTCTGAAAATCTCTGGCAGATTCTTTGCAGCTATACTTGATATTGGGTACTTGCCGCAACTAAGTAATGGGTTGTTGAATCAAAGTCCCGTTCCATGTCAAAAATAACCCCATTTTAGGGTTTTGTTAAACAACTGGTCTAATTTGGATGCAGAGGTTCTGCACGGAAGGCCCAGTCTCTGAAGGGCTGTGGCATAGCGAGGCCTGTTCTGCCTGGAATCCGGCAGGTCACTGGCAACATCCCCCAACTCCTTCATCTATAAGGTCGGGAAACCAGAACGTTTACTCCCCCTTATGGATAAGGACATACCAACGTTGGGGCAACTCCTGCTGCCTGAGTCTTCAACCAAGTCCAAAACAAAAGTATACAATGTTAGGAAGGGTAATTCAATGGTATGAGACTGAAACTAGAAACTGTAAATCGGATGGAGTTAAATAGCAATACTGTGGAAGAGGCATGGGAATTTTTTAAAAGCACATTGTTGCAAGTGCAAAAGAACTTCATACCCGTTTCCAGAAAAACTAAATCTAGGAAACTGCAACCAAGCTGGTGTCATGACCTGCTTGTACGATCCTCGTGTGTGCCACGCCCCCTCATTAACCATGTGTGCTGCCCCGATTGTAACCAGCTGTTTTCTGTCAGTTTGAGTAGTCCTGTGTATTTAGTCCACATTCAAGTCTGTTTCCCCAGTCCTGTCATTGAAATCTCTCGCTGTTGGTACCTGTTTTCATCAATAAACCCTCATTCCCGACTCTCCGTTTCCCGGATCCTTGATTCCTCGCTTCCTGCCTGTTCGTCCAGCACGCGATGTCACAGGTGGTTTACTACGAAAATTAAGAATAAAGTCAGGAGCAAAAGGGCTTTCTTCCACAAATGGAAATTAACTAATGATTTCAAAATAAAGCAGGAGTATCTAAGTCTACAGGTTTAGTTAATAACAGTTATAAGGATGACGTTAAAAGTTTCTTCCAATATTTTAACTCCGAAAGAGCTCTAAAAGCTGAAAATCACTCATTTGCAGGATAGTAAGGGCCTTATAATTGAAAATGAAATTGATATAAATGAGTTTAATGATTATTTTACAATGGCTGTTCACAGTAGAATAGCTTACCACCATTTAGTACAAATACAACGATGTCTATGACCAATATATGTATAACTGAGGCTGATGTGGTACAAAGCCTAGCTAAGCTCAAAATAAATAAATCGCAAGGCCCTGATGGCATCTTATCTATAGTTTTAAAAGAGATGAGGGGTATTATTAGCCAACCTTTAACTTTACTATTCCAGAAATCATTATCTGCTGGTGTGGTATCTTCTGATTGATGTTAGATCATGTCTCATGTCCAGAGAGGCTACAACAGGATCTGGATTTAATTAGCGACTGGGCTCATACGTGGCAGATGAAATTTAACATAGATAAATATAAGGTAATCCATGCAGGGAGCAGAAATATAGTAAATATAGTAAAGTACAGATATTTTATGGGTTCCACTGAAATAAAGGTAGCTGATTACGAGAAAGATCTCGGTGTGTATGTTGATACTTCCATGTCCCACTCTTGCCAGTGTGGGGAAGCATTAAAAAAAGGCAAAAGGATGTTGGATTAAACTCCACACACCTAGAGATGTAAGTCAAGAGAAGTGATGCTACGATTATATAATTCCTTGGTAAGATCCCACCTAGAATACTGTGTGCAGGTTTGGTCACCATACCTTCAGAAGGACATTGCTGCCTTGGAAAAGGTGCAACGTAGGATGACTAGAATGATTCCTGCACTTAGAGGAATGTCTTATGAGGAGAGGTTCGCTGAGCTGAATCTGTTTAGCCTCAAGCAAAGGAGACTATGGGGGGACATGATCCAGGTATATAAGATTCTAACAGGTCGGGATGCTGTTCAGCCAAATGACCATTTCAATATTAATTTAAAATACTAGAACTCGTGGCCATAGTGGAAATTAGCTGGAGAACATTTAAAAATGAATCTGAGGAAGCACTTCAATTCAATTCAATTTTATTTATATAGCGCTTTTAACGACATGCATTGTCACAAAGCACTTTACATTTAACCGGCCAGAACCCCACCAAGCAAGCCTGAGGCGACAGTGGCAAGGAAACTCCCTCTAGCAGGAAGAAACCTTGAGTGGAACCTAGACTCAGAAGGGGACCCCATCCTCCTCTGGGCGACCAAGGAGCATGAAACTGCATTTACATTGACATTCATTAGAGTTCATATAGTTATAAAGTCCCAGTTGGTTTCATGTAGTTATATCCAGGAGTCCAGGTGCGGGTTCACACGGTGTAGTCGGCTCGGTATCAGCTCGAAAAAGAGAAGATGGAGAAGAGTTATTGCCCTACACCTAACCGGCAGGACTAAAGCAACTATGACAGCCTGCCTAAAAGAGTGACCTGGAAGGAAGCACAGGCATGAGGGTTTACAGAGGTTTTGGCGTCAAGCCACCTCCCATCCACAGCTTAAGTGATCGGCGAGAGTGGCAGGACGACAGCACCAATCCCCCCTTTCCCCTTCAATCTCAAATAACTATGAACCTCCAGATTTCCCATTCACCTTAGAAAAGAAGATTTAACTATCCAAAAGACTGGCGAAAGAGGTACATCTTAAGCCTTGACTTAAAAGCAGAGATTGTGTCTGAGTTCCGAACACTAATAGGAAGTTTATTCCATAGCTGTGGTGCTTTATGAGCAAATGCTCTTCCCCCAAAGGTAATGTTCTTTATTCTGGGTACGGATAGAATACCTCCATCTCGTCATCTAAGTGTATGATTCGGAACGCAAATGAGGTCACTCACATACTGCGGTGCAAGACCATTTACAGCTTTATAGGTTAAGAGCAGTGTTTTGTAGTCAACACGAAATCTAACTGGCAGCCAGTGCAGTGAAGATAAAATTGGGGTAATATGATTATATGTTTTAGTTTAACTATTGCTAGTAGCGGTTCAATCAATGCTGGGAGCATCGCTGAATAATTTTGATGGAACAGGTTCTAGCATACAAGTAGATGAATTTGAAGATAAAATTAAGTACATCAGTTCTGACTGGTTAACCAATATTCAATATTCAAAATGTTCTGTTTAATTGAGCATATTTTTGGTCAAAAAGTTTCATAAAGTCGTCACTGGAAAATAACCAGTGGTCTGGTTATTAGTCAGCTTGGACACCATAGTAAATAGGAATCTAGGATTATTTTTGTTTATTTCAATTAGTTCTGATAGATACTAGATGATTTGGCGGCACTAAGAGCCTTTTTGTAGCTACCCATAGCCTCTTTCCATGCTAGTTCGAACACCACTAGTTTAGTATGATGCCACTTACATTCTGTAAGGACATAAAACTTATAGGTCCTGCAGGCCCCAACTCTGATCAGCCTGCATCAGTCTATTTCAGAGCTCCGCTGGCCCAGGCAAGACTGGACTCAACTCGTCAAACCACCCCTTTTAAGGAAGGCAAAGGCCTGCCGGCTCCTGAGAGACTGGATAGGAATAACTGGAGCAGCACAGAAAAAGCAAGACCTTTCACCCCCGGAGTGACCAGAGTTCCACAATCAATCCACAGCAACAACAGCTGTCAGCCTCCAGACACAGACACCTTTTCCACTATAAACAGGATAACTCAGCACACATAGATGTTAGGGACAAATACACGCATGTTTGGTCTCGTTTGAATAGGCATGAGACGAGGAGTATTATACTCTCAGATTTAAGGCAGTATAGCTTTTCCTAAGAGAAATACAGAAACTTCGGCTCAACCCACCAAACTGAGAGAGATTCTCTCATGGTAGAACAAGGGAATTACAACCACCCCCTAAAGTGATCTGATTGGCTGGGGACTTGAGAACCAAGGTCAGCAATGCCCCTAAAATTAACCATTGACCGAAATTAGTCAGTCTTCAGAAACATGCCATCACCTGGTCTGGATACTTAAGGAAGGGCTTCAGAAGTAGTCGGGGAGTCACTCTGTAATCAGAGCTCCCGCAGAGAACTGGGTGAAAGTCTATCTGTAGTCAGATACTTTCCACAGAACTTTGTTCACTCTCAGCTGAGGAATGTGAATACATGATATGAAGACAACTGGATCACAACTGGATCACGGGGGAATCATAAGCAGGGAAGAACACACAGGCAAACAGCAGCAGCAACATTAAAGGCAGGACTGAGAAGCACATTTATACAAGGCTAAGCAGGGAGCAAACTAGAGGCACCTGAAATGAGTAACACAAGGGCAGGAAGGAGAGGTAAAACAAACGCGGAACAGGCATGGCACGTTATACCACACTAGGGAGGAAACGGGAGGTTCAGGAGGGCAGGGTGTGGCAGGGATCCGTTTCAAAATTTAATTTTGGCTTGTACAAACCTTGGTAAAAGCTGCAAAAGATCGATCAACCACTTTCTGAGCTATTGTCTTAACAAACAAAGCATCTGTTGGGGTGGCGGTGTCTGGGGAATACCATGTGTAATACACCTTGTGAAGATTTATATGTAAAACAAAATATTTTTTGATTCTATCACACATATAGAAATTATCCATCCATCCATTTTCCAAACCGCTTATCCTATTGGGTCGCGGGGGGTCCGGAGCCTATCCCAGAATCAATGGGCACGAGGCAGGGAACAACCCAGGATGGGGGGCCAGCCCATCGCAGGGCACACTCACACACCATCCACTCACACACACACACACACCTACGGGCAATTCAGCAACTCCAATTAGCCCCAGCATGTTTTTGGACTGTGGGGGGAAACCGGAGTACCCAGAGGAAACCCCACAACGACATGGGGAGAACATGCAAACTCCACACACATGTGACCCAGGCGGAGACACGAACCCGGGTCCCAGAGGTGTGAGGCGACAGTGCTAACCACTGCACCACCATGCCGCCCCTTATAGAAATTATTCTAGGTTTAAATAGTAATTTAGCTGAGTAACTAGGCTGAAATTCTAGATAGTTGCAATTTTAAGAATTATTACTATTATTCACAGCTTTTAAGCATGCAGTTGGATGACGGATGGATGGATATTCAGCCACCAGAAATGCCAATTGTTGTTAAGAGGATCAAAGTCTGCAAAGTAGTATGCAGGGTTTAAGGCCAGAACACAGCATACTCTCCGACAGAAAGCATAAAGTTCACTGGGGGAATTTCTGTGGCCACTGCCTGAACAGCATGTGTGGAGAATGTTTATGAGGGTCGAGCCATGCAGAGCTGCTGGCCCTGGCATGTAATGATGAATCACAAATCAGTTAAAAATCGGTGCAAATGCATGAAGATTTAAACCGGCTGATGTGGAAAATGAATCACTATTGTAGGAGTACTTCACAGTACTTTAACAGAAAAACTGGTGTAATATTACATTTGATTTCACAATGTGAGTTTGACGTCAGATGTCACTGCGTATCACGTCGACATCGTACGTCAGTTTTTGGTTTTGAGCGAACGCGAGATGATGAATGAATTTGAAACTGAGGACGGCACAGTGGTTAGTGCTGGCTTCGGTCCAGGGCCCTTTCTGTGTGGAGTTCGCATGCTCTCCCCGTTTTCGCCGGGGACTCCAGGTTCCTCCCACGGTCCAAAAGCATGCAGGATAGGTTGACTGGTGAGTCTAAATTGGCCCTGTAGTTGTGTGAGTGTGTGCGACCTGCGGTGTGTAGGTGACTGCCTGGGCTTGGTTCCTGTCTGCGCCCCTTGTTCCCGGGATAGGCTCCGGTCTCCCCCGCGATCTCAGTTGGGATTAAGTGGTTTCAGAAAATGGATGGATGGACGCACCGCCCGATCTTCAATTGGCGGTGTGGCAGCATATTAGCTTTCCGGTAATCACAAACGAGGAGGAAACAGCGAGAAAAGCACAGACAAGACATAAACTGCATGCAAACATTGTAATAGACTGATAACATACACAAACAGGTCCACTGGCACCACCGTGAGCTGAGTGAAGATTATTAAAAGGGCAAAGCACGCTAAAAAGCTGCACATGCAAACCTTAGCTTATTTATTTGATTTATTTTTTTTTATTTACTTATTTTGATTTGGGATTTTTTTCAACAGTATTTTATTCAAATTCAGTTGCACTGTTCACAACAGTGTCAACAGTTCAGAAAGATAAATATAAGAATATTTTTGAATATATTTGTCTGCAGCTCATTCTGCAAAAAATGAGAAAATTGTATCGTGAACTCAGAATCGTGAATCGTATCAAATGGTGAGTTGAATGTATCGTTACATCCCTAGTTCTTACAGTAGTACTATGGTATGGTGGAGCCACATGACAGGAAGGCAGTACATTGCGAAGTCTGTTAAGAACATCATTCGCACTGAACTGCCCTCCATTGACCAGCTGTACTTTAACTGCCACAGTAACAAGGTTCAGTCTATAATCCAGGACTCTGACCACCATCCACAAACACTGACTAGCAGATTCATGAACAGCTTCATTCGCCAAACAATTCAAACCTGCAGCTTTTGCATCCCCTGTAACAGTCATTTCCACGGCAGCTGCACTGTACAGCTGTTACTGCACTTTATCCACCACTGACCACGTATCATCCAGTTTTGTCCTGCTTTGTATCGCACTGTTTCTGCACCATGTTGTCTTGTACTCCCTTGTGTTGTTATGCACCATCTGTGTTGTTCTGAGCAGTGCCATGATGCAATATTACAAAAAGATCTTGAGGAAATGCAGAGTTCTGGAGGAGATTCTCACAGATCATGGCATGTGTTTATACTGAAGAAACTGTACAAATTGCTAGACATAAAACACAGGACTGGCAACTGTGGTACGTTTTAACACCTTGATAAAAAACTTAAAATCCATAGTAAGTAGGACAACCTCATAGAACCTTTACTAGTCATTGTTCAGAAGATTAACACGGATTAAAAACCATTACTATGAAAGCACGCTAATCAGTTAAGTTGATTATGTGGAGAGAGAGAAAAAAAACTGTCTTTGAAAAAGATCAACCATAGAACGAAGCTGCAGCATTGACACCCCCTAGTGGTGATTTGAAGATAGTTCTGTCTGTAGCAGCTAAGCAGTAGATTTGGCGTCAGGTGCCATGACAAACTCAGTGCTGCTCGGTTTGAACGGCAGAAGCACAAAAATAAAGGGGGCATCTACTGCACGCCCCCCACCCTTGAAAATGGTACAAATTATCATGCAACAGTTTTCTTAAGTAAGTCTTTTTGGGCGTCTGCAGAAACCTCCACGATGCGATTGCCCTGATTAAGAAGTGCGCAGCGGATACAATTTGGGATGCATCGTTCATCCGATTTATTAATATATAATTATTAGTATGTCTATATTATTTTAGAAACGTTACTTGACGAATATTTTTCATTGAGATTGATTCCCCGTTTAAAATTTTGGTGACACTTCATATTTTTTAAGAGAGACAGACAATTTGACGCATGCAATTTGCAGAAATATGTTGTGCCGCTATAAAGTACACAGGCAGCATGACAAACATAAGTACTCACTGAAGCCACGACATACGCCCGGCTGGCCCCAGCGGTACCCCTAAGAAGAAGGCTTTTTTCACAACCCACGACCATCACGAGGGCAAAAAAAACTGAATAGCCTAGAATTTAGTTAATTACAAGGCACATATTTATTGGAGCAAGAGCTCTAACATAAAACTACCTTGTAATTATAAAGTATTATGGCTGTGAACAATGTACAAACAGGCACAGAAAGTAAAATACTCCAAAAATGCAAAGAACCTAAATATTTTTGTTTCCACCGATTCACTCTTGATGTGTTAGGAGTCACAGTTCAGTAGCCTATTCTTCAGTATCTGCATTTAAGACCACCAACTGCTCTTTCTCCTCCTTCGCTCGTCGGCTCAGAGTATTGGACTTGGTAAGTAATGTTGCCCTTTTGGTTCCAGCAGCACTCTCTGCTTCCTCTGCCATGTGCTCAGCATCCTTTTGTAAACTCTCACATACACTTTCCAGTGAGACTCTCTTCCTCTTGAGTTCCTCAAGTTTTCTTTTTTGCTTTTCGCTCATCTTTCACCTTTGGTCAGAGGCGCTTTGGTTGCTCCCCCACACACTCTGACATGGTCGCATATAAGCCTCTGTGCAACAACTGTTTCCTCTGATAAGTTGCAGGTCTCCACCTCTATTCGTTCCACTTCGGCTTGCCCATAGGACAGCAGCAGCAAGTTCTTGCAGAACATCCAGAGGTCAGGATAAGGCCCACTAACTTTTTGATGTAAAAAGACATCAACTTTGGATGGTGCTGAAGGAATGAAGGATATAAAATCCAAGCCTTTTGCCTCATTGTGCAGGTGATTATCAGACTGCTGGGATATTGCATCACCTGTAATTACATTAATTACAGTAGATTAGATGCAGATCAACAATGTCAATACACAGAATCACATGTAGAATAGGAAAGTGATTTATAACCCAATTTTCCTATGATACCATAAATGTGCAATCATTTTAATTTAATCTTGAGATATCTCTAGGCTCATCAAAGAAAATATAACTGGGCTGATGCTTCTTTTCAAACACCAAGAGTCGGTCTTCTAAATACTGCTAAAATCTACGTGTTAACACTATTCAGTTCAGGGACGGATTATGGGTTGTGTGGGCCCCTGGGTAAAACGTTCGCGAGGCCCCCCCCCACCACCACCACCTGCACCACCACCACAACCACCACAAGTCAAGGGCCCTTGGCAGCCAAACACCCTCCCTATAGGGTCAGGGGACCTTGTAGGCAGAGGATCAAAGAATGTAGGCCCTCTAAAATAGACAAACGAAAATACATTGCTGATAAGCGTTGCAAATTGTTTTGGGCTTGGGGCCCACGGGCCCCCTGCACCCCAAGGGCCCCTGGGCAGCGGCCCCGCTAACCCGGTTTGTAATCCGTCCCTGATTCAGTTAGATGTGAAAAAAGAAAAGCATAATTTAAAAATAATATTCTGAACTATCCTATTCTTATCCTATGATTTACCAGCAGATATCCTGCCTGCCAACCGATTCTCCTGCGCAAACTTCTGCATGAGATTTCTCCTTTTCTGCTGGCAGTTATCTGGCTGGTGTGCATTTTGTTTGGGTCCAAGCACGTCATCTCATGTACAATCGAGTACTTCAGAGGGCATTTATCCAAGGCCTTTTTGCACATTTTTGAGAGCACAATCTGGCAATTTTTTTTAATCTGAAGGACACCAAGGTCACTTCCACTGCCTTTGGCTCCTGACTGTCTCTGACAAAAAGATGGTTTGTCAAATTTCCAGAATCTTTCTGCACACTCAGCCCAAGGTTAACACTACCTCAGCTGTACATATCAAACCAGCTCAAACTCCATGTTATTCACATATTTTTTACTTCACAATTGTTTGATACATTTGTATGTAAAGATACCAGTGAATTCACAGAAGTCCCACCTTGATGACAGCCATTCCTATATCCACCTCCTTTGGACTGAGCCAGAGTTTTTGCCTGTACAACAGCTGTACATGTTGCTACACAACACTTAAACATTCTATTTCCTCAATGAACTATTTTTTTTGCAGCAAAAGCCATGAAGCAGCAATAAAATCTTTAAAATATGCTTACCAATAAATATGGTTCTCCCATTTAAACACATGTAAAGATAAACCATGGATATTTAAAAATCATGGGTTCGTTAATGAGTTTAAATGTTATTGAATGGCTTACCTTAAACTTCTCCAGTAAGTCTTCAGCGGTGGAGTGGCTCATGTACTGTGATCCCAGAACCAGGACTGCACTCGAGAGCCATTCTCATAATTCACCCAATACCTGACATGCACATCCAGTTGTTTTCTTTTGATGGTCCTGTTCATACTTACGTCAAACATGACAACGAAGCTCCCTTTTAATATATGGAGCGAGTCCAAATCGCGCAAGAAAAGCGGTTTTATCTTTACCACAAGTGACCCTGCGAGTCAGGGAACATCACCCTGGAGACGGTGTGAATGTCATCATTGGACGTATAGGAGTGATGTCGGCAAACCGTTTGCAAAGCCCATAGCACTTCTGCTTTCAGTGTGGGTTGAGGAGGATGTACTGAAGGCATTATTTGTCATGGGATCCGGAGACACTGCCAAAACGGGTGTAGGCCTATCTTTAGAGGTTGTACTTATCTCCACTGAATAAACATAAATCTGGGCTTATTCTATACTGAACAAAAATATAAACGCAACACTCTTGTTTCTGCTCCCATTTTTCATGAGATGGACTTAAAGACCTACAATTCATTCCAGATACACAATATTACCATTTCTCTCAAACATTTCTCACAAATCAGTCTAAATGTGTGATAGTGAGCACTTCTGCTTTGCTGAGATAATCCATCCCACCTCACAGGTGTGCCACATCAAGATGCTGATCTGACATCATGGGTAGTGCACAGGTGTACCTTATACTGCCCACAATAAAAGGCCACCCTGGAATGTGCAGTTTTTTGCTTTATTGGGGGTCTGGGGACTCAGAACCGGTCAGTATCTGGTGTGACCACCATTTGCTTCATGCAATGCAACACATCTTCTTCGCATAGAGTTTATCAGATTGTCAATTGTGGCCTGTGGAATGTTGGTCCACTCCTCTTCATTGGCTGTGCGAAGTTGTTGGATATTAGTGGGAACTGGTACACGCTGTCGTATACGCCGGTCAAGCACATCCCAAACAAGAGCAGCTGACCTGAGAAATAAGAAATAAGCTAAGCTGGAAACCTGGACCCTCCGACCAAGAATGCGTGAAGTACCCTCAGAAGGTCTACTAGAAGATGTACGTAGAAGACTACTACAGATCAGCTGATCTACACCACAGCAACAGTGATCCTTGAGCTGGAGCCGGACCGTCTTTGAAGACTCCGTAAATCTCCGTATAATAATATATATCTACGGGAACGAGAAAGGAGAAAGCAGAGAACAAGAACAAGATTTGTAAATGTAAGATTTGAAGGACCCCCGGCATGAAAAATAGAATAGTTCTCGTCATTAGTGAACATGTGTCTCGTCATTGTGTATCATGGACAGTAAGAGGGGGATCAATAGAGTGTTGTTATTATAACGTCTAAAAAGTCTGTCGATAAATCAATAAGAAAATAAATGAAGTCGTTTTCGCGAACACGCGAACAGGGGCCGGACCGACTGTAGGGGGCGTGGCCAGAGACAGCCATAGCTGTCAAGTCTCCCGTTTTGGCCGGGAAACTACCGTATTTTACTTCTCTTTCCCGCCGTCCTCCCGTATTAGTATTTTCCCGTAAATCTCCCTTATATTATATAGTTGCTGGATAGTGTAGTGGTAAGATCGCCGCCTTTCACACGGGAGACCGGGGTTCGAATCCCGGTTGTGGCCAAAAATATATTTTATATATTTTATATATTTATATTTATATTTATATTATATTTTATATAATTTATATTATTTTATATTTCCTGTCTTAAAATGTAAGGGATACTGGAGCCTCCCGTTTTGGCCGGGAAACTACCGTATTTTACTTCTCTTTCCCGCCGTCCTCCCGTATTAGTATTTTCCCGTAAATCTCCCTTATATTATATAGTTGCTGGATAGTGTAGTGGTAAGATCGCCGCCTTTCACACGGGAAACCGGGGTTCGAATCCCGGTTGTGGCCAAAAATATATTTTATATATTTTATATATTTATATTTATATTTATATTATATTTTATATAATTTATATTATTTTATATTTCCTGTCTTAAAATGTAAGGGATACTGGAGCCTCCCGTTTTGGCCGGGAAACTACCGTATTTTACTTCTCTTTCCCGCCGTCCTCCCGTATTATTTTCCCGTAAATCTCCCTTATAATATATATATATATATATTATATTATATAGTTGCTGGATAGTGTAGTGGTAAGATCGCCGCCTTTCACACGGGAGACCGGGGTTCGAATCCCGGTTGTGGCCAGAAACAACTGCTATCACAACTAGAGATTGATGAGGTACAACACGATTGCTACGACAAGGGGGAGCCAGGACGACAGGTCAGGGGGGAGATATCATCATCCCCACATTCCGAGATTGGGTACCAAGCCCCATATATATTAGTAGGCTGAATACAAGAGAGACTAGTAGGCTGAATACAAGAGCAGCTGACCTGAGAAATAAGAAATAAGCTAAGCTGGACCAAGAATGCGTGAAGTACCCTCAGAAGGTCTACTAGAAGATGTACGTAGAAGACTACTACAGATCAGCTGATCTACACCACAGCAACAGTGATCCTGGAGCCGGACCGTCTTTGAAGACTCCGTAAATCTCCGTATAATAATATATATCTACGGGAGAAAGGAGAAAGATAAAAATAATAATAATAATAATAAAATAATTTAATAATAAGAGAAAAATAAGAGAATAGTTCTCGTCATTAGTTCTCGATAGAATAGTTCTCGATAGAATAGGTCTCTGTATCATGGACAGTAATCAATAGAGTGTTGTTATTATAACGTCTAAAAAGTCTGTCGATAAATCAATAAGAAAATAAATGAAGTCGTTTTCGCGAACACGCGAACAGGGGCCGGACCGACTGTAGGGGGCGTGGCCAGAGACAGCCATAGCTGTCAAGTCTCCCGTTTTGGCCGGGAAACTACCGTATTTTACTTCTCTTTCCCGCCGTCCTCCCGTATTAGTATTTTCCCGTAAATCTCCCTTATATTATATAGTTGCTGGATAGTGTAGTGGTAAGATCGCCGCCTTTCACACGGGAGACCGGGGTTCGAATCCCGGTTGTGGCCAAAAATATATTTTATATATTTTATATATTTATATTTATATTTATATTATATTTTATATAATTTATATTATTTTATATTTCCTGTCTTAAAATGTAAGGGATACTGGAGCCTCCCGTTTTGGCCGGGAAACTACCGTATTTTACTTCTCTTTCCCGCCGTCCTCCCGTATTAGTATTTTCCCGTAAATCTCCCTTATATTATATAGTTGCTGGATAGTGTAGTGGTAAGATCGCCGCCTTTCACACGGGAGACCGGGGTTCGAATCCCGGTTGTGGCCAAAAATATATTTTATATATTTTATATATTTATATTTATATTTAAAAGCCTGAGGCGACAGTGGCAAGGAAACTCCCTCTAGCAGGAAGAAACCTTGAGTGGAACCTAGACTCAGAAGGGGACCCCATCCTCCTCTGGGCGACCAAGGAGCATGAAACTGCATTTACATTGACATTCATTAGAGTTCATATAGTTATAAAGTCCCAGTTGGTTTCATGTAGTTATATCCAGGAGTCCAGGTGCGGGTTCACACGGTGTAGTCGGCTCGGTATCAGCTCGAAAAAGAGAAGATGGAGAAGAGTTATTGCCCTACACCTAACCGGCAGGACTAAAGCAACTATGACAGCCTGCCTAAAAGAGTGACCTGGAAGGAAGCACAGGCATGAGGGTTTACAGAGGTTTTGGCGTCAAGCCACCTCCCATCCACAGCTTAAGTGATCGGCGAGAGTGGCAGGACGACAGCACCAATCCCCCCTTTCCCCTTCAATCTCAAATAACTATGAACCTCCAGATTTCCCATTCACCTTAGAAAAGAAGATTTAACTATCCAAAAGACTGGCGAAAGAGGTACATCTTAAGCCTTGACTTAAAAGCAGAGATTGTGTCTGAGTTCCGAACACTAATAGGAAGTTTATTCCATAGCTGTGGTGCTTTATGAGCAAATGCTCTTCCCCCAAAGGTAATGTTCTTTATTCTGGGTACGGATAGAATACCTCCATCTCGTCATCTAAGTGTATGATTCGGAACGCAAATGAGGTCACTCACATACTGCGGTGCAAGACCATTTACAGCTTTATAGGTTAAGAGCAGTGTTTTGTAGTCAACACGAAATCTAACTGGCAGCCAGTGCAGTGAAGATAAAATTGGGGTAATATGATTATATGTTTTAGTTTAACTATTGCTAGTAGCGGTTCAATCAATGCTGGGAGCATCGCTGAATAATTTTGATGGAACAGGTTCTAGCATACAAGTAGATGAATTTGAAGATAAAATTAAGTACATCAGTTCTGACTGGTTAACCAATATTCAATATTCAAAATGTTCTGTTTAATTGAGCATATTTTTGGTCAAAAAGTTTCATAAAGTCGTCACTGGAAAATAACCAGTGGTCTGGTTATTAGTCAGCTTGGACACCATAGTAAATAGGAATCTAGGATTATTTTTGTTTATTTCAATTAGTTCTGATAGATACTAGATGATTTGGCGGCACTAAGAGCCTTTTTGTAGCTACCCATAGCCTCTTTCCATGCTAGTTCGAACACCACTAGTTTAGTATGATGCCACTTACATTCTGTAAGGACATAAAACTTATAGGTCCTGCAGGCCCCAACTCTGATCAGCCTGCATCAGTCTATTTCAGAGCTCCGCTGGCCCAGGCAAGACTGGACTCAACTCGTCAAACCACCCCTTTTAAGGAAGGCAAAGGCCTGCCGGCTCCTGAGAGACTGGATAGGAATAACTGGAGCAGCACAGAAAAAGCAAGACCTTTCACCCCCGGAGTGACCAGAGTTCCACAATCAATCCACAGCAACAACAGCTGTCAGCCTCCAGACACAGACACCTTTTCCACTATAAACAGGATAACTCAGCACACATAGATGTTAGGGACAAATACACGCATGTTTGGTCTCGTTTGAATAGGCATGAGACGAGGAGTATTATACTCTCAGATTTAAGGCAGTATAGCTTTTCCTAAGAGAAATACAGAAACTTCGGCTCAACCCACCAAACTGAGAGAGATTCTCTCATGGTAGAACAAGGGAATTACAACCACCCCCTAAAGTGATCTGATTGGCTGGGGACTTGAGAACCAAGGTCAGCAATGCCCCTAAAATTAACCATTGACCGAAATTAGTCAGTCTTCAGAAACATGCCATCACTTGGTCTGGATACTTAAGGAAGGGCTTCAGAAGTAGTCGGGGAGTCACTCTGTAATCAGAGCTCCCGCAGAGAACTGGGTGAAAGTCTATCTGTAGTCAGATACTTTCCACAGAACTTTGTTCACTCTCAGCTGAGGAATGTGAATACATGATATGAAGACAACTGGATCACAACTGGATCACGGGGGAATCATAAGCAGGGAAGAACACACAGGCAAACAGCAGCAGCAACATTAAAGGCAGGACTGAGAAGCACATTTATACAAGGCTAAGCAGGGAGCAAACTAGAGGCACCTGAAATGAGTAACACAAGGGCAGGAAGGAGAGGTAAAACAAACGCGGAACAGGCATGGCACGTTATACCACACTAGGGAGGAAACGGGAGGTTCAGGAGGGCAGGGTGTGGCAGGGATCCGTTTCAAAATTTAATTTTGGCTTGTACAAACCTTGGTAAAAGCTGCAAAAGATCGATCAACCACTTTCTGAGCTATTGTCTTAACAAACAAAGCATCTGTTGGGGTGGCGGTGTCTGGGGAATACCATGTGTAATACACCTTGTGAAGATTTATATGTAAAACAAAATATTTTTTGATTCTATCACACATATAGAAATTATCCATCCATCCATTTTCCAAACCGCTTATCCTATTGGGTCGCGGGGGGTCCGGAGCCTATCCCAGAATCAATGGGCACGAGGCAGGGAACAACCCAGGATGGGGGGCCAGCCCATCGCAGGGCACACTCACACACCATCCACTCACACACACACACCTACGGGCAATTCAGCAACTCCAATTAGCCCCAGCATGTTTTTGGACTGTGGGGGGAAACCGGAGTACCCAGAGGAAACCCCACAACGACATGGGGAGAACATGCAAACTCCACACACATGTGACCCAGGCGGAGACACGAACCCGGGTCCCAGAGGTGTGAGGCGACAGTGCTAACCACTGCACCACCATGCCGCCCCTTATAGAAATTATTCTAGGTTTAAATAGTAATTTAGCTGAGTAACTAGGCTGAAATTCTAGATAGTTGCAATTTTAAGAATTATTACTATTATTCACAGCTTTTAAGCATGCAGTTGGATGACGGATGGATGGATATTCAGCCACCAGAAATGCCAATTGTTGTTAAGAGGATCAAAGTCTGCAAAGTAGTATGCAGGGTTTAAGGCCAGAACACAGCATACTCTCCGACAGAAAGCATAAAGTTCACTGGGGGAATTTCTGTGGCCACTGCCTGAACAGCATGTGTGGAGAATGTTTATGAGGGTCGAGCCATGCAGAGCTGCTGGCCCTGGCATGTAATGATGAATCACAAATCAGTTAAAAATCGGTGCAAATGCATGAAGATTTAAACCGGCTGATGTGGAAAATGAATCACTATTGTAGGAGTACTTCACAGTACTTTAACAGAAAAACTGGTGTAATATTACATTTGATTTCACAATGTGAGTTTGACGTCAGATGTCACTGCGTATCACGTCGACATCGTACGTCAGTTTTTGGTTTTGAGCGAACGCGAGATGATGAATGAATTTGAAACTGAGGACGGCACAGTGGTTAGTGCTGGCTTCGGTCCAGGGCCCTTTCTGTGTGGAGTTCGCATGCTCTCCCCGTTTTCGCCGGGGACTCCAGGTTCCTCCCACGGTCCAAAAGCATGCAGGATAGGTTGACTGGTGAGTCTAAATTGGCCCTGTAGTTGTGTGAGTGTGTGCGACCTGCGGTGTGTAGGTGACTGCCTGGGCTTGGTTCCTGTCTGCGCCCCTTGTTCCCGGGATAGGCTCCGGTCTCCCCCGCGATCTCAGTTGGGATTAAGTGGTTTCAGAAAATGGATGGATGGACGCACCGCCCGATCTTCAATTGGCGGTGTGGCAGCATATTAGCTTTCCGGTAATCACAAACGAGGAGGAAACAGCGAGAAAAGCACAGACAAGACATAAACTGCATGCAAACATTGTAATAGACTGATAACATACACAAACAGGTCCACTGGCACCACCGTGAGCTGAGTGAAGATTATTAAAAGGGCAAAGCACGCTAAAAAGCTGCACATGCAAACCTTAGCTTATTTATTTGATTTACTTTTTTTTATTTACTTATTTTGATTTGGGATTTTTTTCAACAGTATTTTATTCAAATTCAGTTGCACTGTTCACAACAGTGTCAACAGTTCAGAAAGATAAATATAAGAATATTTTTGAATATATTTGTCTGCAGCTCATTCTGCAAAAAATGAGAAAATTGTATCGTGAACTCAGAATCGTGAATCGTATCAAATGGTGAGTTGAATGTATCGTTACATCCCTAGTTCTTACAGTAGTACTATGGTATGGTGGAGCCACATGACAGGAAGGCAGTACATTGCGAAGTCTGTTAAGAACATCATTCGCACTGAACTGCCCTCCATTGACCAGCTGTACTTTAACTGCCACAGTAACAAGGTTCAGTCTATAATCCAGGACTCTGACCACCATCCACAAACACTGACTAGCAGATTCATGAACAGCTTCATTCGCCAAACAATTCAAACCTGCAGCTTTTGCATCCCCTGTAACAGTCATTTCCACGGCAGCTGCACTGTACAGCTGTTACTGCACTTTATCCACCACTGACCACGTATCATCCAGTTTTGTCCTGCTTTGTATCGCACTGTTTCTGCACCATGTTGTCTTGTACTCCCTTGTGTTGTTATGCACCATCTGTGTTGTTCTGAGCAGTGCCATGATGCAATATTACAAAAAGATCTTGAGGAAATGCAGAGTTCTGGAGGAGATTCTCACAGATCATGGCATGTGTTTATACTGAAGAAACTGTACAAATTGCTAGACATAAAACACAGGACTGGCAACTGTGGTACGTTTTAACACCTTGATAAAAAACTTAAAATCCATAGTAAGTAGGACAACCTCATAGAACCTTTACTAGTCATTGTTCAGAAGATTAACACGGATTAAAAACCATTACTATGAAAGCACGCTAATCAGTTAAGTTGATTATGTGGAGAGAGAGAAAAAAAACTGTCTTTGAAAAAGATCAACCATAGAACGAAGCTGCAGCATTGACACCCCCTAGTGGTGATTTGAAGATAGTTCTGTCTGTAGCAGCTAAGCAGTAGATTTGGCGTCAGGTGCCATGACAAACTCAGTGCTGCTCGGTTTGAACGGCAGAAGCACAAAAATAAAGGGGGCATCTACTGCACGCCCCCCACCCTTGAAAATGGTACAAATTATCATGCAACAGTTTTCTTAAGTAAGTCTTTTTGGGCGTCTGCAGAAACCTCCACGATGCGATTGCCCTGATTAAGAAGTGCGCAGCGGATACAATTTGGGATGCATCGTTCATCCGATTTATTAATATATAATTATTAGTATGTCTATATTATTTTAGAAACGTTACTTGACGAATATTTTTCATTGAGATTGATTCCCCGTTTAAAATTTTGGTGACACTTCATATTTTTTAAGAGAGACAGACAATTTGACGCATGCAATTTGCAGAAATATGTTGTGCCGCTATAAAGTACACAGGCAGCATGACAAACATAAGTACTCACTGAAGCCACGACATACGCCCGGCTGGCCCCAGCGGTACCCCTAAGAAGAAGGCTTTTTTCACAACCCACGACCATCACGAGGGCAAAAAAAACTGAATAGCCTAGAATTTAGTTAATTACAAGGCACATATTTATTGGAGCAAGAGCTCTAACATAAAACTACCTTGTAATTATAAAGTATTATGGCTGTGAACAATGTACAAACAGGCACAGAAAGTAAAATACTCCAAAAATGCAAAGAACCTAAATATTTTTGTTTCCACCGATTCACTCTTGATGTGTTAGGAGTCACAGTTCAGTAGCCTATTCTTCAGTATCTGCATTTAAGACCACCAACTGCTCTTTCTCCTCCTTCGCTCGTCGGCTCAGAGTATTGGACTTGGTAAGTAATGTTGCCCTTTTGGTTCCAGCAGCACTCTCTGCTTCCTCTGCCATGTGCTCAGCATCCTTTTGTAAACTCTCACATACACTTTCCAGTGAGACTCTCTTCCTCTTGAGTTCCTCAAGTTTTCTTTTTTGCTTTTCGCTCATCTTTCACCTTTGGTCAGAGGCGCTTTGGTTGCTCCCCCACACACTCTGACATGGTCGCATATAAGCCTCTGTGCAACAACTGTTTCCTCTGATAAGTTGCAGGTCTCCACCTCTATTCGTTCCACTTCGGCTTGCCCATAGGACAGCAGCAGCAAGTTCTTGCAGAACATCCAGAGGTCAGGATAAGGCCCACTAACTTTTTGATGTAAAAAGACATCAACTTTGGATGGTGCTGAAGGAATGAAGGATATAAAATCCAAGCCTTTTGCCTCATTGTGCAGGTGATTATCAGACTGCTGGGATATTGCATCACCTGTAATTACATTAATTACAGTAGATTAGATGCAGATCAACAATGTCAATACACAGAATCACATGTAGAATAGGAAAGTGATTTATAACCCAATTTTCCTATGATACCATAAATGTGCAATCATTTTAATTTAATCTTGAGATATCTCTAGGCTCATCAAAGAAAATATAACTGGGCTGATGCTTCTTTTCAAACACCAAGAGTCGGTCTTCTAAATACTGCTAAAATCTACGTGTTAACACTATTCAGTTCAGGGACGGATTATGGGTTGTGTGGGCCCCTGGGTAAAACGTTCGCGAGGCCCCCCCCCACCACCACCACCTGCACCACCACCACAACCACCACAAGTCAAGGGCCCTTGGCAGCCAAACACCCTCCCTATAGGGTCAGGGGACCTTGTAGGCAGAGGATCAAAGAATGTAGGCCCTCTAAAATAGACAAACGAAAATACATTGCTGATAAGCGTTGCAAATTGTTTTGGGCTTGGGGCCCACGGGCCCCCTGCACCCCAAGGGCCCCTGGGCAGCGGCCCCGCTAACCCGGTTTGTAATCCGTCCCTGATTCAGTTAGATGTGAAAAAAGAAAAGCATAATTTAAAAATAATATTCTGAACTATCCTATTCTTATCCTATGATTTACCAGCAGATATCCTGCCTGCCAACCGATTCTCCTGCGCAAACTTCTGCATGAGATTTCTCCTTTTCTGCTGGCAGTTATCTGGCTGGTGTGCATTTTGTTTGGGTCCAAGCACGTCATCTCATGTACAATCGAGTACTTCAGAGGGCATTTATCCAAGGCCTTTTTGCACATTTTTGAGAGCACAATCTGGCAATTTTTTTTAATCTGAAGGACACCAAGGTCACTTCCACTGCCTTTGGCTCCTGACTGTCTCTGACAAAAAGATGGTTTGTCAAATTTCCAGAATCTTTCTGCACACTCAGCCCAAGGTTAACACTACCTCAGCTGTACATATCAAACCAGCTCAAACTCCATGTTATTCACATATTTTTTACTTCACAATTGTTTGATACATTTGTATGTAAAGATACCAGTGAATTCACAGAAGTCCCACCTTGATGACAGCCATTCCTATATCCACCTCCTTTGGACTGAGCCAGAGTTTTTGCCTGTACAACAGCTGTACATGTTGCTACACAACACTTAAACATTCTATTTCCTCAATGAACTATTTTTTTTGCAGCAAAAGCCATGAAGCAGCAATAAAATCTTTAAAATATGCTTACCAATAAATATGGTTCTCCCATTTAAACACATGTAAAGATAAACCATGGATATTTAAAAATCATGGGTTCGTTAATGAGTTTAAATGTTATTGAATGGCTTACCTTAAACTTCTCCAGTAAGTCTTCAGCGGTGGAGTGGCTCATGTACTGTGATCCCAGAACCAGGACTGCACTCGAGAGCCATTCTCATAATTCACCCAATACCTGACATGCACATCCAGTTGTTTTCTTTTGATGGTCCTGTTCATACTTACGTCAAACATGACAACGAAGCTCCCTTTTAATATATGGAGCGAGTCCAAATCGCGCAAGAAAAGCGGTTTTATCTTTACCACAAGTGACCCTGCGAGTCAGGGAACATCACCCTGGAGACGGTGTGAATGTCATCATTGGACGTATAGGAGTGATGTCGGCAAACCGTTTGCAAAGCCCATAGCACTTCTGCTTTCAGTGTGGGTTGAGGAGGATGTACTGAAGGCATTATTTGTCATGGGATCCGGAGACACTGCCAAAACGGGTGTAGGCCTATCTTTAGAGGTTGTACTTATCTCCACTGAATAAACATAAATCTGGGCTTATTCTATACTGAACAAAAATATAAACGCAACACTCTTGTTTCTGCTCCCATTTTTCATGAGATGGACTTAAAGACCTACAATTCATTCCAGATACACAATATTACCATTTCTCTCAAACATTTCTCACAAATCAGTCTAAATGTGTGATAGTGAGCACTTCTGCTTTGCTGAGATAATCCATCCCACCTCACAGGTGTGCCACATCAAGATGCTGATCTGACATCATGGGTAGTGCACAGGTGTACCTTATACTGCCCACAATAAAAGGCCACCCTGGAATGTGCAGTTTTTTGCTTTATTGGGGGTCTGGGGACTCAGAACCGGTCAGTATCTGGTGTGACCACCATTTGCCTCATGCAATGCAACACATCTTCTTCGCATAGAGTTTATCAGATTGTCAATTGTGGCCTGTGGAATGTTGGTCCACTCCTCTTCAATGGCTGTGCGAAGTTGTTGGATATTAGTGGGAACTGGTACACGCTGTCGTATACGCCGGTCAAGCACATCCCAAACAAGAGCAGCTGACCTGAGAAATAAGAAATAAGCTAAGCTGGAAACCTGGACCCTCCGACCAAGAATGCGTGAAGTACCCTCAGAAGGTCTACTAGAAGATGTACGTAGAAGACTACTACAGATCAGCTGATCTACACCACAGCAACAGTGATCCTTGAGCTGGAGCCGGACCGTCTTTGAAGACTCCGTAAATCTCCGTATAATAATATATATCTACGGGAACGAGAAAGGAGAAAGCAGAGAACAAGAACAAGATTTGTAAATGTAAGATTTGAAGGACCCCCGGCATGAAAAATAGAATAGTTCTCGTCATTAGTGAACATGTGTCTCGTCATTGTGTATCATGGACAGTAAGAGGGGGATCAATAGAGTGTTGTTATTATAACGTCTAAAAAGTCTGTCGATAAATCAATAAGAAAATAAATGAAGTCGTTTTCGCGAACACGCGAACAGGGGCCGGACCGACTGTAGGGGGCGTGGCCAGAGACAGCCATAGCTGTCAAGTCTCCCGTTTTGGCCGGGAAACTACCGTATTTTACTTCTCTTTCCCGCCGTCCTCCCGTATTAGTATTTTCCCGTAAATCTCCCTTATATTATATAGTTGCTGGATAGTGTAGTGGTAAGATCGCCGCCTTTCACACGGGAGACCGGGGTTCGAATCCCGGTTGTGGCCAAAAATATATTTTATATATTTTATATATTTATATTATTTTATATTTCCTGTCTTAAAATGTAAGGGATACTGGAGCCTGGTTGCGGATGGCTCACGGCGGGTGCCGGAAAATTTCCTTTATTTTCAAATCCAAACCTTGACAGGTATGCTGCTGTTCCAAATCATGGGTGCATGTTACAAGTGCGGAACATATTTTAACTTAGTACTAACTTAGCATCATATTTGATCTGATTCGACTGAATATCCCAGGTTTCCATCTCTCATGCATCTGGTGTGACGTGTTTTCAGACTCTCAGGCTGGCGCAAAGAAATCTTACGGGAATTGAACGTCTCACTCCGGCCAGCTGACCAAAGTTCGGTAACCTTGGTATTGTGTGTAGGAGATTCGCTATAACTATAATTTCGTTCTCCATTTACATGCCCGTAGTGTCTTTAAGTGTTATGTAGTTTTGCCTGAAACGCAAAAATAAAACAAAGCAATTAAAGCCGATCAGTGGCTCAAATTGTGCTGTAGCGATTGAAGAACTTTTGTCGGAAGTTGGATTCGAACTTGGGATGCCTTACTTGGGAGAACAGAACACCAGAATAGAGTAGGTTAAGTCCAGCCTTGGCTTCCAAGCTGACGTTTTTCTACATATGTGCTTGTGTATCATGGACAGTAAGAGGGGGCAGGCAAGGAGAGAATTTCTCTCTTTGGGGATCAATAGAGTGTTGTTATTATAACGTCTAAAAAGTATGATGGTCTGTCGATAAATCAATAAGAAAATAAATGAAGTCGTTTTCGCGAACACGCCGAATTATAACTATAATTTCGTTCTCCATTTACATGCCCGTAGTGTCTTTAACCGGCTGCACAAACTGGATCCGCCTCCATTACGACACAACTTTGCCCTTATTGGCTTAAGAATTTAGTCACATACATGACGTATATCTGCTATTTCTCCCGAGAAGCAGGTAAAGCAGTGGTAACTGCTTTGTAGTTAATTTACCTGGTAAAATTAAGTTTAAATAAATGATATAAATACTGTAATAGTACTCGTGAGCTTTGTTTATTTGTTATTAGTTATTGTAATGTTGCGCTGCTTTATTTGTTTAATCGTCTAGTCTGTGGAGACATTCAAGTTAATCAAATAAGAATTGCACTGTACACTGTACATGACCATAAAAACTTTGTATCCTTGAAATAAATGTTTTTGATCTTTTCCTTGGCAGTTATCTTTTTACACAGGGCCTCTATGTACACGATAGTTTTTTTTTTCACGACTAACAGTATGGATCAGGAGTTGGTTATTGTAAAAGAAGTAATGTGCATGCAGGTGATATTTGTATAGATTTATCCACACCCTTGTAGCAGTGCTGCCATTGCAGTCAGATCTCGCAAACTAGGAGTATTAGTTGTCTTTATTTCTCTTTATTTCTTGACGCCAACCCTCTCCATTAATCCGGGCTTGGGACTGGCACCTACCTGAGCTGGCTTGCTCCCTTAAGTGGCTGGGTTAGGCTAAACTATATATATATATTTACCAAGACTACAATAAAACATCTCGAAATGTGTAGTCTAGCAAAACGCAGTTTAAAGAAGGTAGCCTACCTGGCGAAATTGCAAACAAATTAAGGGCGTTAGGCAGCCTTTAGATCCTACCCATCATGCACTGCAGTTTTTTGCTAATTCCTCAAATGGAAAACTGTCCATCCATCCATCCATTTTCCAAACCGCTTATCCTACTGGATCGCGGGGGGTCTGGAGCCTATCCCGGAAGCAATGGGCACGAGACAGGGAACAACTCAGGATGGCGGGCCAGCCCATCGCAGGGCACACTCACACACTATTCACTCACGCATACACTCCTATGGGCAATTTAGCAACTCCAATTAGCCTCAGCATGTTTTTGGACTGTGGGGGAAACCAGAGTACCCGGAGGAAACCCCACGATGACATGGGTAGAACATGCAAACTCCACACACATGTGACCCAGGTGGAGACTCGAACCCGGGCCCTAGAGGTGTGAGGCAACAGTGCTAACCACTGCACCACCATGCTGCCCCCTAAATGGAAAACCATTAAATACAAAAGGAAAACAAAAGTGCTGTAAGACTGTATACTTATGTGTATGTTAGTAAAGGCTGTAGCTGACACAACGGACCCCACTAATTAGAAAGGGGTAATTGTACACATGTGGCATCCAGTATGTTCTTCTATAACAGTTTTTAAAAAAAAAAAAAAACTCACATTACACAAATTGGCACTATCAAAACGAGGATTATGGGGAAAATGGGGACTGTGATGGAGATTACATACACGTAGGCATGGTATTTAGTTTTTTTTTAATCTGGTCACCTTCCAGAGTAATTGTAAACTAAAACCATCTTCACCCTATTTGATTCTTTATAAATGGACAATCAGTCGTGCAGTAAATGGGGGTATAGAGAGACACAGAGCTTGTCTAACAAGAAACCCTGGGAAGCTAACATTAATAGGGTGGGTATGGATAGCAAAACCATTGATACAGATTACAGATTTATATCTCACCTGAACCCTGGCGGGCTCCGTGCCAATAGGGGTTGGGATTAGGGTTAGTTAACTTAAGTAGTAATATTGATGTGTATATTCTCCTATTCTCCAGTCAGTGAATCGTGAAACGTAATGTTAATATGTTTCTATACCTATATGTTCTGCTTAAAAACCCATAAAGGCAAGCACAGTGTTTAGACATTCTGTTACTTAGACTAGTAAACACTAAGATCCTTCAGCTTTCAATTAACCTGACACAACAGTCTAAACAACAAATGTGTGCCATGTCATTTGTCATCTTTACATCTTGTATCCTTTATATGGTAATTGGATTTTCAAGGTGGAATTGCAGGTCGATCATTTTAAGGATCTAGATGTAAACCTCCCTGGTGTTGCTTTAATATTTTTTTTGCACAATTTGCTTCACACACTTCCTCCAGCAGAGAAGCTTACAATACTACACCCCACCAAATGACTGGATGATGCCTTTTTATTTAAGGTCTGGCTGTGAGCCTCGATTACCGATACACTATCTTCAGGCTCCTGCCGGGATCAGTCAGTATGGTGGACCTTTGGAGGAATGGGTACAAAACCATCAGGAAAGTTTGCAGGTGCTTCAAGAGTATGTGAAGGCTTAGTTGGAGGAACAAGCCACACCACGAAATCGGAAACACAATGAGTTGGTTAATGATTAGGGGTTTGATGAAGGTCAGCTGGTGTGTTTGCGGAACCATGTTCGAGGTAAAATACAGGATCATTGGGATGCCTGTTTGTATATGGTAGTTCGGTGTCCCCAAGATCAGGGTGCAGTTTACTCTGCAACTCCAATGGAGGGGGACGGGGTTGTCCGTCAAGTTCACCGAACAGAGTTGCGTCCAGTACCACAGGGGGTTGTTATGTCAGGGGAAGATGTTCTGGTAATGTCTCCTGAGTCTGGGTTGCCCACAGGGGCAACAGAAATGGAATCGGATGAGGACTCTGTGGTTTTACGGGGACAGGGCTGGTGGGAGGGGTCGCAATAGAGCATCCACAAGTAGGCCTCGTATAATGGAGGAGGTTATGTCCCCCCCGAGGTGTAGAGACCAGTTAAACGTTCGGTGAGGTCCACCACTGGTCATCATACCAACCCTTATAAGTTACCACGGTCAGTGAATGATCGTTCGGTTGGGGAGGAAGACCAGTGGTTTGGGGATAGAATTCTTAGCTGTGATCGTTGGGTCATCAATTTCATTTTGGGGGATGGATTGTAGCCAGGCAATTATAGGCAGGTATAGGAACTGCAGTTCGGACTGGAGGCATAGCCGGGGCGAGATGGCTGTGCATGTTCCGATGGTAGGGCATATTGGCAAAGGAGCAGGCACGGGAAAGACAGGCAGGGTCCTGATAGATTTGGGGGAGCATCGGCGGGCATATTGAATTTGCAGTGTAGCAGCCTTTCTGTTTGCTTGTTTCAGGGGTGAACAATCTTATCCGCAAAGGGCCGGTGTGTATGCAGGTTTTCGCTGCAACTCCCTAATTAGATTTCTAATTAGAGGACTGATTAGCTGAAGAGTCCTCATACCTGGTTTTGAAGAGCTGACCTAAAGGTTACCCCAAAAACCTGTTTTTTTTTTGTTTGAATGGGGCAGTGAGTCATGGGGTAAACTACTGTTCTTTAGGGGTTTTCAAGGTGGAATTACGGGTCGATAATTTTAAGGATCAGGTTGTAAACCTCCCTGGTGTTGCTTTAATATGTTTTATCTGAGGTTGTATCGTGTATTATCAAGCCAGCCGGCTTAGTGGCCTCGGGAGCGGGGTTTAGTGGGAGCAGCTGGCTAGTTTTATTTTCTTTTTTGTTTGTGTCTTTTTCTTTGTTGTATGTATATTTTGGGTTCATTATTAGGCAGGCTGGGCCTTTTGGCACCTGTAGTCTGGGTGCTGGATTGCCCATAGGGGTCTTTTTTATTGCTGTGATTTGCTGTGTCATTCACTAGTGTGATTTGTGCTGGATGTGTTTTTAAGGTTGTGCTGTGGCGTGTACCTGAGCAAACTTTGGGCAACCTGTTCTCTTGTTGGCTTTATTGACAAAGGGTGGATTAGTCTAATTACGGCCTGCTACAAATAGCTGCATATAACGTATAAAAAAAATCACCTTATGGGTGCTCCGTAGGGTAGCAAGATCTTGAGTTTTTTTTACAGTACTCGGGTACGTTTTAAAATTTTCGACCAATCAGCAAACATTATTCTGACAGCATAGCTGGGAAACCAATGAAAAGTGAGTGCAACGTTCTAGAACTTGACTTCGGGTTGACGCTCCCTATAAAAGAGCTGGGTACTGCTTCAAGGCGTTCAGTTGGCGCTACCTCCTGATAGAGTAGCACTGTACGGCTCTTGTTCCGTAAAACAACATCAAAAGGATGAAAAAAAAAACAATATTTAAAGAAGACGAAAAAAATCAATTTTTAAAGAAGACGAAAAAAACATCGTCTAAAAAAATAAGCCAAAAAAATAATATCCGAAGAAGGAAAAACATGCAAAGTAAAAAAAAACAAACAAAAATAAAAAACAATATCCAAAGAAGAAGGAAAAAAACATCCAAAGGGAGAAAAGAAGAACTGAAGGGCCAACGAGGTAGGAGGAAATACAAATTTCGTTTCAGCACCGTTGGAGTGCCAAGCCGTGAAAAGCATTTGGCCAGAAGACAAGGTAAGTGTTGTATCTGTTATTTTAAAACAGCGCTTTTCAAAATGCTGCTTTATAATCGTTTGAGATCGTTAGCCAGTGTGACAGCTGAAGGCTTTTTGAGTTTACCAACATAAAGTTTTATTTCTGTATTAGGACATTGTCAGGAACAATGATGTGTTCATCGCTATGATGTGGTCAAAAAGCGATGCATTGAATCTTAGAAACATTTGTGATTTTTCAAACGATGCTTTTCCTTTTATTTAATCAGTAAAATTTCCATCGGTTTTATATAGTGCCCCTTGAAATATGTCTTTAGCTCATTTTCCGGGCATTTTACTAGAATGCATCCTGAGAAATACACAAGCTCTGCTGCATTTCCGTGCCTCGATGTTTAGTGCCGAGTATAATTGTTGCAGTTGCCTTTTATATATTCCATGAGACCTGTTGGTACCAAGAGAAGTGTGAGACTGTCAGGGTGAATTTATCATACAATCGCACGCATAAATACCTGAGGGTTGCCAGTCCTTTTGCGTTGTTACAGGAGGACTAGAGCTGACGAGTGTGTTTCTACACACTATCAAGGGCATTGTAGTACAGTTTTCTCAGGTGGGAGAATGCTGCCGATCTCCTATTTGACAATACAGCCCTTGATATATTAGAATATTACAGAACTAGAAGCCTTTTGCAAGGAAGAATGTGAGAAAATCCCAAGTACAAGAACTGAAAGCCTTTCAGCTGGCTATAAGAAGCGCTTGTAAGCTGTGATATCTGGCAGAGGAGGTGTTACTAAGTACTGATTACGTAGGGTGCCCAAACTTTTGCAGAGTGCCATAATAATGTTTTTATTTTGTAATTTTGTTCAATTTATGGCATAAAAAGTAACTATTCATCAATGTTTGCTGAAAATATTGTGTATTTTTCCCCCAGTTCCTAAAGAGACTGTATTAACTGATATTGTTGCTTTTGTAATTGAAAAGATGTTATTTGTCAAGGGGTGCCAAACCTTTGCATAAGACTGTACACAGTGTGTGTATGTGTTTATGTGAGTGTGTGTCTGTGTGTGTGTGTGTATATATATATATGTGTGTGTGTGTATATATTTCTGTATATGCATGTGTATATATATATTTATATATAGTTCACACACATTCAAACTTATTTGAATACACATTCAAAATTATTTTTATTATTATTATTTTCGTTTTTTTTTTTTTTTTGTGTTTTAAAATTTTTTATTTTTGCAATGGAAATAAAAATAAAGCAGTCCTCCGTAGAGGAGGGGTGGTGGAGGGAATATATATATATATATACATATATATAAAATAATTGTCACACAACTGGGGTGACATGCCTATCCTGCTCACCCAATTTTAGTGCACTTTAGTTATGCATAATGACCTTCTAGTCTCGATACACCCATATATATATATGTATATATATATATAGTTTTTTTTGTTTTTTTTTTTTGCAATAGACAATAAAAATAACGCAGTTCTCCATAAAGGAGGGATGGTGGATGGAATATATATATACATATATATAAAATAATTGTCACACAACCTGGGTGACATGCCTTGCCTGCTCACCCAGTTTTAGTGCACCTTAGTTATTCATAATGACCATCTAGTCTCGATACACCCATAAATATATATGTATATATATATAGTTTTTTTTGTTTTTTTTTTGCAATAGACAATAAAAATAACGCAGTTCTCCATAAAGGAGGGATGGTGGATGGAATATATATATACATATATATAAAATAATTGTCACACAACTTGGGTGACATGCCTTGCCTGCTCACCCAATTTTAGTGCAACTTAGTTATCCATAATGACCAACTAGTCTCGATACACCCATATATATATATATATATATATGTACATATATATATAGTTTTTTTATTAGCAATAGAAAAGAAAAATAACGCAGTTCTCCGTAAAGGAGGGATGGTGGATGGAATATATATATATATATATATATATATATATATATATATATATATATATATATATATATATACATTTATATAAAATAATTGTCACACAACCTGGGTGACATGCCTTGCCTGCTCACCCAATTTTAGTGCACTTTAGTTATCCATACTGATCATCTAGTCTCGACACACCCATATATATATATATATATATATATATATATATATATATATGTATATATATATAGATATTTTTTCTTTTTCTTGTGTTTTTTTTTCGCAATGGATATTAAAAATAAAGCAGTCCTCCGTAAAGGAGGGGTGGTGGAGGGAATATATATATACATATATATATAAAATAATTGTCACACAACCTGGGTGACATGCCTTGCCTGCTCACCCAATTTTAGTGCAACTTAGTTATCCATAATGACCAACTAGTCTCGATACACCCATATATATATATATATATATGTACATATATATAGTTTTTTTATTAGCAATAGAAAAGAAAAATAACGCAGTTCTCCGTAAAGGAGGGATGGTGGATGGAATATATATATATATATATATATATATATATATATATATATATATATATATATATATATACATTTATATAAAATAATTGTCACACAACCTGGGTGACATGCCTTGCCTGCTCACCCAATTTTAGTGCACTTTAGTTATCCATACTGACCATCTAGTCTCGACACACCCATATATATATATATATATATATATATATATATATATATATATATATATATATATATATATATATATATGTATATATATATAGATATTTTTTCTTTTTCTTGTGTTTTTTTTTCGCAATGGATATTAAAAATAAAGCAGTCCTCCGTAAAGGAGGGATGGTGGATGGAATATATATATAAAATAATTGTCACACAACCGGGGTGACATGCCTTGCCTGCTCACCCAATTTTAGTGCACCTTAGTTATTCATAATGACCATCTAGTCTCGATACACCCATAAATATATATGTATATATATATAGTTTTTTTATTAGCAATAGAAAAGAAAAATAACGCAGTTCTCCGTAAAGGAGGGATGGTGGATGGAATATATATATATATATATACATTTATATAAAATAATTGTCACACAACCTGGGTGACATGCCTTGCCTGCTCACCCAATTTTAGTGCACTTTAGTTATCCATAATGACCATCTAGTCTCGATACACCCATGAATATATATGTATATATATATATATATATATATATAGTTTTTCTGTTTTTTTTTTGCAATAGACAATAAAAATAACGCAGTTCTCCATAAAGGAGGGATGGTGGATGGAATATGTATATGCATATATATAAAATAATTGTCACACAACCTGGGTGACATGCCTTGCCTGCTCACCCAATTTTAGTGCACCTCAGTTATCCATACTGACCATCTAGTCTCGACACACCCATATATATATATATATATATATATATATATATATATATATATGTATATATATATATAGATATTTTTTCTTTTTCTTGTGTTTTTTTTTCGCAATGGATATTAAAAATAAAGCAGTCCTCCGTAAAGGAGGGGTGGTGGAGGGAATATATATATACATTTATATAAAATAATTGTCACACAACTGGGGTGACATGCCTTGCCTGCTCACCCAATTTTAGTGCACCTTAGTTATCCATAATGACCAACTAGTCTCGATACACCCATAAATATATATGTGTATATATATATATATATATAGTTTTTTTGTGTTTTTTTTTGCAATAGACAATAAAAATAACGCAGTTCTCCATAAAGGAGGGATAGTGGATGGAATATATATATACATATATATAAAATTATTGTCACACAACCTGGGTGACATGCCTTGCCTGCTCACCCAATTTTAGTGCACCTTAGTTATCCATACTGACCATCTAGTCTCGATACACCCATATATATATATATATATATATGTACATATATATAGTTTTTTTATTAGCAATAGAAAAGAAAAATAACGCAGTTCTCCGTAAAGGAGGGATGGTGGATGGAATATATACATACATATATATAAAATAATTGTCACACAACCTGGGTGACATGCTTTGCCTGCTCACCCAATTTTAGTGCAACTTAGTTATCCATAATGACCAACTAGTCTCGATACACCCATAAATATATATGTATATATATATATATATATATATAGTTTTTTTATTTTTTTCGTAATGGACAATAAAAATAACGCAGTTCTCCGTAAAGGAGGGATGGTGGATGGAATATATATATACATATATACATTTATATAAAATAATTGTCACACAACCTGGGTGACATGCCTTGCCTGCTCACCCAGTTTTAGTGCACCTTAGTTATCCATACTGACCATCTAGTCTCGATACACCCATAAATATATATACTGAACAAAAATATAAACGCAACACTCTTGTTTCTGCTCCCATTTTTCATGAGATGGACTTAAAGACCTACAATTCATTCCAGATACACAATATTACCATTTCTCTCAAACATTTCTCACAAATCAGTCTAAATGTGTGATAGTGAGCACTTCTGCTTTGCTGAGATAATCCATCCCACCTCACAGGTGTGCCACATCAAGATGCTGATCTGACATCATGGGTAGTGCACAGGTGTACCTTATACTGCCCACAATAAAAGGCCACCCTGGAATGTGCAGTTTTTTGCTTTATTGGGGGTCTGGGGACTCAGAACCGGTCAGTATCTGGTGTGACCACCATTTGCCTCATACAATGCAACACATCTTCTTCGCATAGAGTTTATCAGATTGTCAATTGTGGCCTGTGGAATGTTGGTCCACTCCTCTTCAATGGCTGTGCGAAGTTGTTGGATATTAGTGGGAACTGGTACACGCTGTCGTATACGCCGGTCAAGCACATCCCAAACATGCTCAACGGGTGACATGTCCGGTGAGTATGCTGGCCATGCAAGAACTGGGACATTTTCAGCTTCCAAGAACTGTGTACAGATCCTTGCAACATGGGGCCGTGCATCATCTGTCTGAGTGGCTGGTCTCAGACGATCTTGGAGGTGAACCTGCTGGATGTGGAGGTCCTGGGCTGGTGTGGTTACACGTGGTCTGCGGTTGTGAGGCCGGTTGGATGTACTGCCATATTCTCTGAAACGCCTTTGGAGACGGCTTATGGTTGAGAAATGAACATTCAATGCACGAGCAACAGATCTGGTTGACATTCCTGCTGTCAGCATGCCAATTGCACGCTCCCTCAATGCTTGTGGCATCTGTGGCATTTTGCTGTGAGACAAAACTGCACATTCCAGGGTGGCCTTTTATTGTGGGCAGTATAAGGTACACCTGTGCACTACCCATGATGTCAGATCAGCATCTTGATGTGGCACACCTGTGAGGTGGGATGGATTATCTCAGCAAAGCAGAAGTGCTCACTATCACACATTTAGACTGATTTGTGAGAAATGTTTGAGAGAAATGGTAATATTGTGTATCTGGAATGAATTGTAGATCTTTAAGTCCATCTCATGAAAAATGGGAGCAAAAACAAAAGTGTTGCGTTTATATTTTTGTTCAGTGTATGTATATGTATACATATAGTTTTTTTTGTGTTTGTGAAAACGGGTCTTTAATCGGGGAAACGGAGCGGGTAGAGCAGGACGGAACGCAGGCATTGACAAACTACAATGACGGACAGGGCAAACAGGTAAGACCAGGACTTAAAATAGGTCATGACTAATCAAAGTAATCGGGCAAAGCAGGAGACGATCAGGGAAGCACACGTGGGTAATCAGGGGGCGTGGCACACACGAGGAGCGGACAAGCCGGGCATATATGTATATCTATATAAAACCTCATTAATGAGGGACAGGGAACAGAACGGACAGACAGAACTGGCACAGGGGAAGGAGCCAGGACAAGACTTGACATAAGACAGGAAAGGCAGAGAAACAGATCAGAAAGGGGGACACGGAGGGAACAGGCAGGACAAAAGGACCGGGAGTGAACGAAGGGAACATCGGGGAAAGAGGAGCAGAAGCCAGAGGGACGAGGGACAAAGAGAGGAGGGACAGAGACAGGAGGAACAAAGCGAGGGGGAGCAGAGGCAGGAGGGACAAAGACGGGAGGCCAGGGAGAGAAGGAGGGGGAACCAAGAGGAGCCCGAGGGAGACCCAGCGGGCGACGGGAGGCAGCCGGAAGGGCTGCAGGCGGCCGGGAGGCCGGAGCCGGAGGGGCCGAGGAGACGGGGTGAGGGACAGACGCAGGGACGAAGGAGGGAGTCGGAGGGGAGACCAGGGAAGGGGACGAAGGAGCTGGAAGGGACCCTGGCGAGGGCAAGGAGAGAGGGGGAGCCGCAGCAGACGGCGACGTCCTCCGACACGCCAGAGCGGGAGGACCAGCAGGCGAATGAGGAGCCGCCGTCGGGGGGCCCGCAGGCAACCGATAAGACGCCGGAGGAGGGACCGAGGCAGGGCGACGAGGCCGCGGAGGGGGACCCGCAGACGACAGCCGACCCGGAGGGCCAGGACCCGCAGGTGCCGACCAAGCCCTAGCGCCGGCGAGGGAGGGCGAGCCAGGGGGCTGGGCGGGTGGGACCCCAGCCGTGCGTCTGTGTCCTCTCCCCTTATGGGACACAGACATAAGGACCTGCGGCCGGGGTCGGGCTCGTCGGGGTGAGGGTACCAGAGTCACAGGGGGAGAAGGGACTGGAGTGGGGCCAGGGACTGGAGCTGCAGGCTGCAGAGGGAGCGCCTGCCCGGGAGCTGCAGGCAGGGAAAGCGCCTCGGACGTGGGCGCGGTAGCTGCAGGCAGCGGAGACGGCTGCTCGGGCTCTGGGGCCGCAGGGGGCACTTATTTTATTATATAAAATAAGTGTCACACAACCGGGGTGACATGCCTTGCCTGCTTGTGGGATGAGGAAGACTCAGGGACTGGAAATGGGATTAAAACTGAAGATGTGCTCATTCCTTTGTGTATTTACAAATTTTCCTTCCGTCAGACATGAGGAGTTTGCTGCTATATTTGGCACTAATAGAGATTCTGATGCTGCTATTTTTATTGTCTATTAGTTTGTTATTATTTACAAGTTCTGTTGTGTTTTTGCATTTTTCTCTTCTGGTTAATTAACTGCTGTCTGTTTGCTGTGAAGTATGAGTGTGGTGAGTAAGACTCAGGGACTGGAAGTGGGATTACAACTAAAGATAACATGCTTATTCCTTTTTGTATTGTTTACAAATTTCCTTCCGTCAAACATGAGGAGTTTGCTGCTATATTGTGCACTAACAGAGATTCTGATGCTGCTATTTTTATTGTTTATAAATGTGTTATTGTTTCCAAGTTGAGTATTCAATAAATGCTAAATTGAGAAATTTTGTGTATCGTTTGTTATTATTAGTGTGATATTTTACCATGCAAATAGAGGGGAAAACGTCCAATTATCGGCCAAAAAAAATCAGCAGCATATATCGGCCATCGCCTGACCCTTGACTTGAAAAACCCATATCGGTCGACCTCTAGTAACAGTACATTCTGTCCAATTCATCCATCGAGTTAAGTCACACACCCACTTGAGGGGGCACTCCGGCAGACGTGAGGATGGGGATGTTCTTTCCGCTATAACATCCACTGCAGAAGTACATCTCGCTCCTGTTCACAGGGCTTACTTCAATGATGAAGCAGGGCTGGTTGTCTGGACAAGAAGTTGTCCTGCTGCTGGGTCTCGGTGCCGTTTTTCCACCTAAGCTTGAAGGTGGAAATGTGTTCCAACTTGGTCCCTGGGACTGCAGCATAGCCAAACATCGCGAGCAGCGTCGGCCACACCCACCACCAGAACCATCACACCGTCCTATACACATAAAGAAGAACTAAAACATAGAGTGTTGTGACAATCTATGCGTTAATGTTTGGCAGCATAGGTGATTCATTAAAATTATACCGAAGAATGGAAAATGTGATATTTAGAATATTTTTTGCCATTTAGTAGCTAATTTAAGCACTTACCCAATGCCTCAATTTGTTTTAGGTCAGTAATGTCTGAGCCAAAAGAATGAATGTATGAATTTAATACAATTCACCCACTCCCACCCACACACAAATCTGAAATTCAATTTAAGACACTTCTTAAACATTAGTGCATTAACAAAAAAGGAAAATCTTAAGAGATTCAGTAGGATTTTCTATGTTAGACTTAAGCTAATAGTTCAATAGTTTTTACATATTTCAATATACCAATTTGACTTTAATGTTGAAACAGATGCTAAAACATGGAATAATTTCATAACTAGAGAAACATGTTATTCACAAACACTAGCAAAGGTAGCTTATAGTTAAGCTTACTTAAGTCAGCAAGTCAGGCTACAGTGTGTAAGAATAGTCGTAAACGATAATTTGTCTCAGTCTTACATGACAGAATAAGTAAACAGAAAATATAAAATGGCTGAAACAGCGTCATTAACGCCAGCTACAGTAGAGGCGCAGAAAAGGTGTCATGACTGAAGTATTCCCAAACTCTGGAAGACCGTATGCGAGCCTTTTTTGCCGCGTGTTTCTCCAGAGGCTCCGGAGCTCCGCTGGTTGAGACAGCCATGTTGGTTCATGTGCAGGGGGACGAGCGGCAAATTTCTTTTTTGCAGGGTGGTAGGTGATGTCTCATTAATATTTATGAGAGAAGTGCTACATGATTGGCCAGTGCATGCCAGTGCATGCCCAAAATGGTGCGGCACTGCATCCAAGCCTGCGGCACTCAGAGTCACAAATACAGTGGAAACCATTTGTAGTAATTACGTCTGTCTGGCTGATTTCCAACTAATTGATATTTGTATATTTATTACATGAATATAAGGTAATATAAGGTAATAGAAGAGGTATTTAATGGTTTTCCATCTGAGGAATTTGCAAAAAACTGCAGTGCATGATGGGTCGGACCTAAAGGCTGCCTTAACGTCCTCATCTGTATGACGACATACATCAAGACTAGGAAGGTGCATAATGTTCATGTCTGGTTGCGTTTGTTGGTCCAGAAAGTAATTCAATTTCGCCATGTAGGTTACGTTCTTAAAAACTGCTTGGATATAGCCCGATTATATGCTGTGGGCCTTTTAATTTCTTTGTTTACCAGGTAGGCTACCTTCTTTAAACTGCGTTTTGTTAGACTACATATTTAGGGAGGTCTTTATAAATTTATAGTAGTCTTCATAAATATGTGCATAGTTTAGCCTAACCCAGCCACTTAAGGGAGAAAGCCAGCTCAACTAGGTGTCGGTCCCAAGCCCGGATTAATGGGGAGGGTTGGCGTCAAGAAATAAAGAGACTGTATCTTCACTGCATGACTGATGTCAAAATGTGTGAAATATGTGGTTGTATTAATAAATGCATTAAAGTAGGTTAATGATTCTGTGCTGTCTAAATTGTATAGAAAATTTCTACGTATAGCCAAACAAATCTCCTCCTGTTTGAAAAGGCATAGAAAAAGCAATTTAGCCACTAAAACTTTACAGTTTTTGTGAGGGACAGTCGAATTCTCTCGTTTCTCTCGTCAAGTTTTTTTGTGATCCTGCACCTACACTTTGCCGGCCCCAGGAGGATGGGCTCCCCCTTTGAGTTTGGTCCCTCCCAAGGTTTCTTCCTTCTTGGGAGTTTTTCCATCCTATCGGCGCCTATGGCTTACTCACTGGGGGCTTTGGGTGGGCATGATATAAAGCAAAGCATTTTCCCTCCCAGTTTCCTCCTCTGGTCCACATTGCAGGACCATCAGCCATCAGAAACAGTCAGACGGTCTCCTTCAGCTTCTTTAGTGTCCTTGGAAGCCAAGGCAGTTTTAGGTCTGAGAAGAGGTTTATCAGAAGGACACATATTACGTCGTTTGTCCTGAAATGTAACATGGGGAGGAAAAGTTAAGCGGTTTAGTCAGATTGGAGTCGTTTATTCAGCAGTGGCAGCGCCAGTGACTTAATGCTACAGGTGCTATAGGGGAGTGAGATTATTTAGACCGGGTGCTTTAGCTTTTCAGCTTATGTAGATGGTGTATAGAAGCACACAGCACGATAAGCTACAGCATGGATAAAATAGGATAAAATATGAAATTCTAACGTCTAGCTCACAGAGCCTCTATGTGTACTTTGAAGAAAAAATACACTACAAGTATGCTGTAAAAACCGCAAAAATGTCTTACACAATATACAGATTTTACAGATAGTTAAAGAAAAAATGAAACCAATATTTTGGGGGTGCTGTGGGGGTACTATGGTCATTGGAGGAGGAGCTAGAGCCCCCCCCCCCAAGCTTTTCCTTGGTGCTGCCACTGTTGTTCAGATTAAAAGTAACATTGTCATTAATAAACAGTACTCTGATCAAATTTTTGCATGTACAAACACAATCAAAGTTTAACCACATGTTTAGACACAATTCACACACCTGTTACATTTCCATAATGCTAAGACTCTCTACACTTACTTCATCCACTTTCTTGTTTGGTACACAGTCATTTGATGGATGTGTAAGATCATTACCAGACCGTCTGCTGCAAACTCTACAGTTAATGAATGGCTGCAAAAACACACAGACACACAAAAACAGTATTTAAAGAGTGGTGGGCAATAAATACAGTGAGAGAAGGTGTAGTAAAGATATATCTAATGATTTAAGGCAGAGCTGCTGGAGTGCAGGGTTTAATGACACAGAACAATTTTAGAGGAAAGAGCTTCCAAAGCAGGGTCACCATAAGGCTATATTATACAAAGCAAGTTCATCTAAAAGTATGAACAACAAATCCCGTTTAACTGAACACTGCTCTGTATTAAAATACTGTCCTCCGATCAAGCTAAGTGGTCCTGTAGTTCACTATTTAAAGAGGTAAATTTAAAGGGTAATTCACACTGCACATCTACCCTGCTCTGACCAGGTTTAATTACTGGCTTTCTAATTAAAACAAGAGTTAAGTCCTGCCCTTTCACCACAAAACACCACACTGCCATTTAAGGCTGATTTCAACAATGAGTTTTAGTTAACCTGGCTCGATTGAGTTAACTCTGGGTATGTAAAACCCGCTTTGTAGTACAGCCCACAGGTCTTTAAATAAGGCCAGCTAGGGTTCATAGCTCGAAGCATAATCTACAGGTCACCCCTCAGATGATTAGCATTTGCTTCTGCCTGGTAATCCAGCCTTTAAGCCTGTAAACCTACTAAAATTTGAGAATAAGGTGAAGGAACTGGCTCTTTGAGGCCACCTATGTATTTGTTACTTTATTGTTGGCTAACTTTCCCCCGCAGGGCATCAAAAAAGTTAACATGAACCTAAATTAATTTGCTAACTGATATGTCCAATGCTCACAGTCACAGTGACTCTTTACTTACCCTCTTGTCCATGAAAATACAGTCAGCCCGATGGTCTGTTGCAGTTGACTTTGGACATTTTGTTGCTCTCAAGAGAATCTCAATGTCAATGTATTCACTGCTGATCTAAATCACATAAACACGTTATATACAAAATTGCCTACAACTGTTTTAAAGGCAATATAACAAACAATAATCACCCAAAAAATGGCAAACTGTCACAGACTTGACTGCAGCAGATTCAGAGAGAAACTGTGAGAAGGTAAAATTGACCAGGGCTGAGATATACAACCATCACTTTCATTGTGAAGAGACATTAAGCATCATATGCATTGAAATTAAAACATCAAAATCAATGTGATACTCATTAGTTCAGCTTGCAGATGATGAAAGTTTCACACTTTTGTAAACACTTTCTCAGCAGTTACCTTCGGACGGCCCTGGATGTTATAGAAATTCATGTGCTGACGGGTTCCTTGATGAGCATTTTCGACTGCGAGTTTAATGGCCGTCTTGTGAGTGCAGGGAGACTGTGGTAATCTTGCTGGGCCTCTGTGGAGATAAGCAGAGCTCCATAAGCCAAAACCAGAAGCAGCAGGCGGGTCATCTTCCTCTCAGCTTTGAAGGGAGAAGCAGGACTGAGGACACTGATCTGTGGTCCCCTTATCCAGCACGTCCAGGGGCGTGTCCTTCACTCGAAACAAACAGACCTTTGAACAACATTGGAAAACTCTTCAGGATGAATTGAGGCAGGTGGTCAAGTGGGTTTATTGTTATTTCAGCAATATACACAGTACACAGTGAAAGGAAACATTGTTCCTCCTGGACCACGGTGCAACACAAAGAAGAAAAACAGAAACAACACAAGATGACACAAGTGCGGGCAAGATAGAACTATACAGAGTGAAAGGAGCACAAACAGAGGGAGAAAGTGCAAGATAAACACAAGAGCAACAATACAATACTACAGGACAAGACAGCGCAGTCAAGAACACAGAGTGCAGCCAGAGCTAACCTGAATAGGGGCATCAAGGTTGCCAGGCAGGCAGAGAAACAGAAAATAGAGGTCTACTTCACATACAACAACCCACAGTGGGTGTGGCAGGGAATACAACACATTACAAACTTCAAAGGCAACAACACCGTCACTGTTAACAGCAACGCCCTTTTAGCAAAGGAGCTAAACAGCTTCTTTGCTCGTCTGGAGGAACACAGAGCAGACATAGCCACACTGCCCCCTCCCCCAATCTCCAGCACTCACAGACTCCCTCTGCAGGAACACCACGCGAGAAGGCACATTGCATCTCTAGGTGTGTGGAGTTTAAGACAAGGCAAGTGATGCTACGATAATATAATTCCTTGGTAAGACCCCACCTAGAATATTGTGTGCGGGTTTGGTTACCATACCTTAAGAAGGACATTGCTGCCTTGGAAAAGGTGCAACGTAGGGCAACGAGAATGATTCCTGGTCTTAGAGGAATGTCTAATGAGGAGAGGTTAGCTGAGCTGAATCTGTTTAGCCTCGAGCAAAGGAGACTAAGGGGGGGACATAATCCAGGTGTTTAAGATTCTAACAGGGTCTGGATGCTGTTCAGCAAATGGCTATTTCAATGTTAGTTTAAATACCAGAACTCGTGGCCATAAGTGGAAATTAGCTGGAGAACATTTTAAAACGAATTTGATGAAGCATTTCTGTACACAGCGTGTAAGAGTATGGAATAGTCTTCCTGTTATTGTAACACAAGCTAAAACCCTGGGTTCTTTTAAATCAGAGCTAGATAAGATTTTTGAGCTATTAGCTAAGTTCTCCTCAAAGGAGCTTGATGGGCCGAATGGCCTCCTCTCATTTGTAAATCTCTTTGGTTCTTATGAGTCAGCTTACAGAGATGAGGTCCAGAAACTGATAGGTTGGAGTTCAGCAAACAATTTGGCACTAAACAGCACAAAGACAAAGGAATCACTGACTTCAGGAAGGATGGAGGCGACACTGGCCTGCCTAGATGGATGGATGGATGTTTTTATTGACATTGTAAGTACAATGAGATTTAGTTTGGAACGCGCCAGCAGCTACACAGTATATTTACAATTATATAGATTGTGAGGCATAAAATAAGGTGTGAGTAATATAACATAACGACATAATATAAGTAATCATTAATTAATCATTACAGATGGTATGAGGTGTGAACCGCTAGGCTGCTATGGCATGTTTGGTATCAAACCGATGGAAAATCACTCCAGTTTCCAAATCTGGTCAGTGGTTACCACGAAAGTGAATATATCAAAAGTTACACCAGCCTAACGAAAATCATCAATACAAGGGAAATCACTCTGGTCATAAATCTCAAAAGGACTGATACAGACCCCCTTCCGAAAGCCCGCCAAATGGATGGTCAGCCATTGGTCCAGGAGTCGAATTCCTGGTCACTCCTATTCACGAACTTTACACTATAAAACCTGGCACCTCAGAACAAAGCCAGGAGAGGAGAAACAGAAGGGAGGAGAAAACAAAAGACCATCAGCACGAAGAGAGGCAGAGAACATCAGCCCAAGAGAAGAGAAGCCCACAAGAAGCCCTCCTGAAGCCTATCAGTGAAGACCCAGCTGGACAGAGAACTGCAACCAAGCCCAAGCTTCACCAGGAGAGGGAATCAGAGGGGCTCCACTCCAACAACCGCTGCAAACACCGCGCCTCCCTGAGTGCCATCACCCATCAGCTCATCAGCCTCCGCAACCAACTGCCAAGACCCCCCCCCCCCCACTCTGCAACCAAGTAAACAAACTTCCTTTCATTTATAACAACCTAAACTCCTATTCACCTGCTATATTACTTTAGGACAGTATTTCCACAAATTGCTTGCTTTGCAGAACAGTATTTTCCCTTTTAAGGTTACTCATTTTAAATCTGGTCATTGCATTTTCATGATTACATTGTTTGTGTCCACTCCGTTATTTCGTGTTTATTGTTTGTTAGGTGTAATGTCTGTCTTATGTTAGTTATAGGAATAAATGCATGTCTTTTACACAACTTCAGCCTCCGTTCATTGAGTGCTCACAAGAATCCCTGCCTGTGCGATCTACGCTCTGAAACCTCAAATTCGCCTGAAATATCGCGAGACTCTCTCTCATTGGCCGTGAGGGGAGCTTCGCTACCGATCGTTTACATTACCTGGTGACGCAGCTCGTTGGACAAGCCTTCTATTCTAACCCAGGTTATTACGTGATACTGGTTATTAATGAGTTCCATTTAAGTCACACATTAACAGACTCACGGTGTTTCGCAATTGAGTTTGAGCCGACCATTCAGCATAAAAATTGGTTAATAATCACAAGGCACAAGGTTTAAACTTATTCTGAGCACACAATTTAAACTTTTTATGACCGAACGTGCAGTGAAGAAGCGCTACTGTCAACTGGTTGCAAAAGTCGCACTCATGGCAATCTGAAGGCATTTAAGCGGGATCATATGGGCTTATTATAGTTATTTTTATTTCTATTATTAGTAGTTATATTATTTTGTTTTATTTTCGGTGATTTCATTGTAGTTCTTTCGTATTAAACTGCAGTAAACTTTAACCCTATGTCTGACGAGATTCTCAGATGTAGCGCTTTGTTTCCAGGTTCAATTCGGACGAGTGTCTCCGTTTCTATATATCCTGGGAGAGATCTCTCTATTAGCGAACGGGAATACTTGTTATGAGGTTCTAACCTAAATTATGTTGCGCTTGGACATAAGACCGATAGCTTAGTTACCTATCAGGATCATACTCGTATGTGTGTGCCTGCTTTAGACAAAGCAAGTTTAACACAACTTTGCGCTGTGAGCCAAGTGTGTGTCATTTAGAAATTGGGAGTCTCCTGTGCTTGAGACCCGCCGTGGTTAAGCACCATTTGCGACGAGATATAGTGCACTCACAATTTAAATCTGTCGCCGTAACGCGTGCGCCGTCTCGCTTCAGTAATTGTTTTAAGGGGTTTTATACTGTGCAAGGCACAGAAGAAGGCCACAAGCAGCATGCGCATGCATTAAATGTGTGTGTCACTCATCTAGCGTCGGCAACCGCCTAGCTATATCTTTGGTTACCTCTAGTGGTCAGGCATAGAACTACCACTCCATTTCGAAATTGCGCCTCTAGTGGCCAGGCATAGAACTACCACTCAATTTCGATATTGCGCCTCTAGTGGCCAGGCATAGAACTACCACTCCATTTTGATATTGCGCCCCCGGTGGTCAGGCATAGAACTACCACTCCATTTCGATATTGCGCCCCCGGTGGTCAGGCATAGAACTACCACTCCAGTTCGAAATTGCGCCTCTAGTGGTCAGGCATAGAACTACCACTCCATTTCGAAATCGCGCTTCTAGTGGTCAGGCATAGAACTACCACTCCATTTCGATATTGCGCCCCCGGTGGTCAGGCATAGAACTACCACTCCATTTCGAAATTGGGCTTCTAGTGGTCAGGCATAGAACTACCACTCAATTTTGAAATTGCGCTTCTAGTGGCAAGCCATAGAAGTACTACTCCATTTCGAAATCGCGCCTCTAGTGGTCAGGCATAGAACTACCACTCCATTTCGATATTGCGCCCCCGGTGGTCAGGCATAGAACTACCACTTCATTTCGAAATTGCGCTTCTAGTGGTCAGGCATAGAACTACCACTCAATTTTGAAATTGCGCTTCTAGTGACAAGCCATAGAACTACTACTCCATTTCGAAATCGCGCCTCTAGTGGTCAGGCATAGAACTACTATTCCATTTCGAAATCGTGCCTCTAGTGGTCAGGCATAGAACTACCACTCCATTTCGAAATTGCGCCTCTAGTGGCCCGGCATAGAACTACCACTCAATTTCGATATTGCGCCTCTAGTGGCCAGGCATAGAACTACCACTCCATTTTGATATTGCGCCCCCGGTGGTCAGGCATAGAACTACCACTCCATTTCGATATTGCGCCCCCGGTGGTCAGGCATAGAACTACCACTCCAGTTCGAAATTGCGCCTCTAGTGGTCAGGCATAGAACTACCACTCCATTTCGAAATCGCGCCTCTAGTGGTCAGGCATAGAACTACCACTCCATTTCGATATTGCGCCCCCGGTGGTCAGGCATAGAACTACCACTCCATTTCGAAATTGGGCTTCTAGTGGTCAGGCATAGAACTACCACTCAATTTTGAAATTGCGCTTCTAGTGGCAAGCCATAGAAGTACTACTCCATTTCGAAATCGCGCCTCTAGTGGTCAGGCATAGAACTACCACTCCATTTCGATATTGCGCCCCCGGTGGTCAGGCATAGAACTACCACTCCATTTCGAAATTGCGCTTCTAGTGGTCAGGCATAGAACTACCACTCAATTTTGAAATTGCGCTTCTAGTGACAAGCCATAGAACTACTACTCCATTTCGAAATCGCGCCTCTAGTGGTCAGGCATAGAACTACTATTCCATTTCGAAATCGTGCCTCTAGTGGTCAGGCATAGAACTACCACTCCATTTCGAAATTGCACCCCCGGTGGTCAGGCATAGAACTACCACTCCATTTCGATATTGCGCCCCCGGTGGTCAGGCATAGAAGTACCACTCCATTTCGATATTGCGCCCCCGGTGGTCAGGCATAGAACTACCACTCCAGTTCGAAATTGCGCCTCCAGTGGTCAGGCATAGAACTACCACTCCATTTCAAAATCGCGCCTCCAGTGGTCAGGCATAGAACTACAACTCCATTTCGATATTGCGCCCCCGGTGGTCAGGCATAGAACTACCACTCCATTTCGAAATTGCGCTTCTAGTGGTCAGGCATAGAACTACCACTCAATTTTGAAATTGCGCTTCTAGTGGCAAGCCATAGCAGTGCCACTCCATTGAAATTGCACCTCTAGTGGTCCGCCATAGTAGGTTAACAACATCTGAGTTGGGTCTCTGGTGGTCAACTGCGGTGATACAACACGCATAATTGGACACACAGGTTCTTGCCTGAAAGCAGGAATCAACTTCACAGACTAAATCAGTTTGATCACAATACATTAACATCCAATTAGGTTATTGTTGCATAACTAATTGATGTTTACAATTGAATAAGAAACACAATTCATTTGGTTTGATTCCCGTTTAACCTTTTTGATTTATTTTAGGTTTTATTTCACCTTATGCTTTCATTCATTCCATCTCCCCCAACAAGGGGACTTGCATAGAAGTTCAACCACTATTAACAACAGTAAACCAGTTACGTACACAATCCCATCAGGAAGTCGTTTGGATGTGATCAGTTGAGCCCTTCGGGTGCTGGGTGCTTACCATTCGCTCTCTGTTGGTTGAGCTTGTCTGTGGCTCTGCTGTCACTGCTTGTGATCGTACAGTTTGTCAGAACCGAAGGGGAGTTCTCAGCAATTGGATGCCCAAAAGCGTGTCAGCCCGGCTACACCCACTGACTCATTACGGGCAAGGCTGACAGGTACCTCAGGCGGTCATTACAACTTTTGAGCAGGACTTCGTTTAGGGTGAGTTCTGAGAACGGCCCTAGCTTGGACTCTCACTAGGGTGGGTGATACCTGAAGGCAATTTTGCCAGCCGATAAGCTCCACCTGGGTTGTCTCAGTTGTGCATACAGAATACGCCCTTCCAAGTTAACATTGCTGGGGATCGGGGGAGTGGAAGCCGGACTCAGGCTTGCTTGGCTGGGAGAATGATTCCTGGTCTTAGAGGAATGTTTAATGAGGAGAGGTTAGCTGAGCTGAATCTGTTTAGCCTCGAGCAAAGGAGACTAAGGGGGGACATAATCCAGGTGTTAAATCTGGTCATTGCATTACATTTTTTTTGTATCCACTCCTTTATTTCGTGTTTATTGTTTGTTAGGTGTAATGTCTGTCTTATGTTAGTTATATCCATCCATCCATTTTCCAAACTGCTTATCCTACTGGGTCGCGGGTGGTCCGGAACCTATCCCGGAATGTGGAATGGGCACGAGGCAGGGAACAATCCAGGATGGGGGGCAGCCCATCACAGGGCACACTCACACACAAATCGTGATTATATTATTGCACTATACTGTATAAATAAAAAGTAAACTTAATACCAGTTGTGGTAATAAAGTGCACAGAGAGTAAGAGAGAGTAGGGTTTCACATAAACGTATGTTCATTAGCATTTAGTATTCTGATGGCTTTGGGGTTAGAAGCTCTTATTAAATCTGGTTGTTCTGCAATGCATACTGCGGTAACGTTTACCAGAGGGCAGAAGTTCAAACATCTCATGTGCTAGGTGCGTGGGATCTTTTTTAAATATAATTATGCATATGTAGAACTAGGGATATGATCCTGTTAAGTATGATAGTTCTGTCTCATTATTGCAGGATCGACATCCATAGTAACTGTGGTGATCTATCCATTTGTGTGCATGTCTGTGTGTGTGTGTGCGAGCGGGTATACCTATCCTACCCCATAGCGTGATAAATACCTGTTTTTTTTTTCCCTTATGGGGACCACGAAACTGAAAACCAGGAAAACTCTATTTTATAAAAATCTGTGACTGCTGTGGAAAAACTAAAAATGCAAAACCTCTTTTATTTTGCTTGGTTACTTATGGTTATGGTTAGGGCAGGGTGGGGGTTAAGATTGTCATAGTTAGCGTTAGCATTTATCCAATAGAAGTCAATGAGCGGGCCCCATAAGGATAGGTATACCCTATGTGTGTGCATGTGTGTGTTTGTCCCATATTGCCTGGGCTTCAGGATACCTCATAACCCGGAACTTCATCAGAAGTAGTTAGAAAATGGATGAATGGATGGATGGATGGATGGATGGATGGATGGATGGATGGACAGATCAATAAAAGTACAGAACATCCATTTTACAAAGAACCATCAACACTAAATGTATGCACTGGTCATGCTCCTGGAAATTAAACTTCTTTTCTGAAAAGCAGCATGTTCATAAATTAGCTGCTGTTATACCTTGGGGGAACAAATGCAGATGAAATTGTAAAACAAACTGCAGTGGCAAAACAGTTCTGGCTGCCTGTGCTGCCCTGCCTGCCCGCCCTCCTGCCCATTACGTCCTGCCTGTGCCACCCTCCTGCCTGCCCTCCTGCCTGTTTACGTCTTTCCTGTGTGCCCTGCTGCCAGTTATTCTGTATTTACATCCGGACTTAACTAATTGAACCATATAAACCATATAAATCAGGACTTTGTTAACGTGACTTCTGACCTGTGGAGGATGGGCTCCCCCTTTCACTCTGGTTCCTCCAAAGGTTTCTTACTATGACTGAGTTTATCCTTGCCAATGTCGCTTTCTAATTTTTCAGGCTAGATCTTGCTCACTGGGACAATTGGGCAGGGACAAAGTAAAGTGCTTTGAGACAATGTAAGGCTATGAAAATGTACTATACAAAATAAAGTGAATTGACTTGAGTAATGTGGCACAAAGCAACCCTTCTTTGCCACAGGAAATGTCTGGTGCAATTTCTTTTTTAATTGTACATGTCAATTGCATAATACCCTAAACTAATTCATTATTATTTCTATTATTATCATCATCATCAGTATTTCATTAGTATTCCATGGTATTTAGATTTTTCAGGAATCAGTGTGTGTACTGTATACTTTTTAATTTATTTGCACTATGTGTAGTGTCTCTGCAGCTGTATATACTTGCTGCATTATGCACAAGAACTTCCCTCAGGCATCAGTATAGTTAATCAAATGTAATATTTCTTGCTTGTTTATTAAGTTGTTTTAGGTATTTTGTGTGTTCCACTTAATTTAGTGTAATTAGTCCTAGTTGACTCAGGTTTAGTTAGATTTTTCCTTCTGTTGTTCCTCTGCATCATGCTACTGTCATAAAATTTCAATGTCTTACCTAACTTAAGAGTTTTGTGCATTGTGTTTTGGAGAGAAAGAAATCATTACTTTTTTTCTTTAGATTCATCCACTGATTCTATCACCTATGACACATTCCCCCTGAATATTTGTTTGTTTATTTATGTATTTGCTTGGGGGATGGAATTAACAAACAGAAATAACTGAATGAATCAGGGTAGTGAAAAACATTTATAAACTTATCATTTTGGTATTGGTACGATCCTGTTCTGGTTAGTTAGCCGAGGGAGTAAATCATCCGGAGTTTCATCTCTCAATCTCCTCCTACACCCACTCAGCATCACAGTATGGACTCCCCAATGCAACTGATCTGCACGTATTTGTACTCTGGGAGGAAATTGAAGCCCCCATAGGAAAAACTCAAAGCCTACAGACATATGCACAAAACCAGGGGACATGCTCAGTTCTGCAGGCCTGGAAGTGTGAGAGAAGGCTATTTATTGAGTTTCCCCTCTGCCCCTGGTAAAGATGAAACATGCACAAGTCATTAAACACACATATACTTACATGAAAGTCTGACTGATACTGGAGCTTCCAGTGCCCGTAAACCAGGTACTGGGGTACTCCATTTCCTTCTTGATAATTAGCGCCATTGAAAAAAAAACGGTGCCTTTCCTAATATTAACTGACTCTCAGACAAATGTACTGCTTGAAGACCCTGCCACTATTCGCATTTTCCAGCAGGAGTCACAAATCTTCATTGCATTCAGTTTATTCTCAGATGAGCTCATGCATGTTTCTATGTGCATCTTTACACTTAAACAAATACAGCTAACCTCTGTTGTTATATTCCATATATATTTGTCGTGACTGGCCTTTTTTCTCAAATGATGGATTTCTGAAACTAAAACTGACAGTATTCTAAAATATTTATATTGCCACATCATCGACACATGTTCTAATATGACATAGCATTCCCCTGGACCATAGTGCGACTTAGAGACAAGATATAACATGCCCTTCACGGTAAAACACTAGATAGGTGCAACACTTAATGTCAACGTTGTCAATGTCAATGTTGACTTAATGTCAACGTTAAATTCATGGATTCGCAAATTAAGTAACACGGTTACAGTACAAAAACGAGCAGAGCTGTGTATGGCATGACTATCTCGCGGCGGCGACAAAATATGCTTATCCTTCTAATTATTCAGAAGAAAATATATTTGCAAGCACAGCCGTTCACGGCTTCCGTACAAAAAGCTGTCACTACGCTACAGGAAGAATACACGACCAATATAGGATTTACACAAGTCTGCTTCTTTTGTTTTATTTAGTAACAACTTTCACAAAAATTGACAGCAATACTGCTAAAAGTGCAGATCTGTTGCCAAATTAAATAAACAAAGAAATTAATCATAAAAATATTCAAAGTATATACAGCCAGGGGCGCCGCTAGCAATTTTGGGCCCTATGACAAAATATGAGGTTGGGCCCCCCTATCACACCCATTCAGATCTCTGGGGGCCCCTAAAGGGCGTGGGCCCTTAGAATTGTCCCAACTTTCCCCCCCTTAGCGGCGCCCCTGTATACAGCTAACCATTTCCAATCGAAAAGTACATACAAGTCTCCAATATAAGTTATACAATGGAGCGCAGATAAAACTTTTAAATAGTAATTAACCAAACTATATAAAGAATACAAGTTTGAATACAGGTAATTTGTATAAATTTTACTGTGTTCAGACTGAAAAATCAGCACCAGCCTTACACACATTGCAATTCTGCTTTTTTCTTCTTTTAGCATAATTACCCGTTTCACGTTCACGAGGCAGAAGATCCCTGCAAATGTGAAAATTCACAAGTAACAGGCACCATTAACCTCAAGCCATAACAGTCTGCTAGCCTGAACAATAGCAAACTCTATGTATTACCAATTATTACGCAGGTTGTCACTTTATCAAATCATGACTGTTACTAAGAAGTGGGAGTGAAACGCGTGTCACGAGATCTCGCGATATTACAACATGACGAGATTTCTCGTTGGAGCGAAAAGCCGTTTCACGAATGCGCTGCAAATGAGCTGCTGTAAATATGTCGGCATCTGACTAAATTACTATAGTAGATACCCCAGACACTTTTGAATCTTTTGTGTGTCAGCATTTCGGGTGCCCGGCGGAAAATATAAATGGCGAAAGGGAGACAGACAAAACACGAACCATCTGTAAGGACTGTAGAAAGCTAATGCCGCACACAGCGGCTAATGCTACTACTAACTACTATGCAAAGCCATTTGCAGCACCATCATAGCTCTTTATTTAAATTCACTGCACCGGTGAAGAAAACATTTTTAAAAAAATGTTATGTTTATTATTGGGTGCTTTCCACTTCATGCACCCACATACAGCGCTAGCTTAAAGCAATGCATTCTGGTCCTGACGCAATGCATCATGGTTATATTTTTTATCGCCCGTTGCATTACGTCACCATGTCACATGGTACCAAAACTCCGCGAGAGCAAGACACATCAGGCAGCACCTCTTAGCAGGCTGCACAGGCTGGATCCGCCTCCATTACGACACAACTTTGCCCTTATTGGCTTAAGATTTTAGTTACATACATGACGTTTGTATATCTGCTATTTCTCCCGAGAAGCAGGTAAAGCGGTAACTGCTTTTCAATTAATTTACTTGGTAAAATTAAATTTAAATAAATGATATGAATATTGTAATAGTACTCGTGAGCTTTGTTTGTTGTTAGTTACTGTAATGTTGCGCTGCTTTATTTGTTTAATCGTCTTGTCTGTGAAGACATTCAAGTTAATCAAATAAGAACTGCACTTTACACTGTACATGACCATAAAAACTTTGAATCCTTGAAATAAATGTTTTTGATCTTTTCCTTGGCAGTTATCTTTTTACACAGGGCCTCTATGTACACAATAGTTATTTTTTTCACGACTAACAGTATGGATCAGGAGTTGGTTATTGTAAAAGAAGTAATGTGCATGCAGGTGATATTTGTATAGATTTATATTTACCCCTAGGTGATAAGTTTGACAGTCATTTCTTTTACCGTTTGGCCTCTCGGTTGAACATAATAGTGGCGCGAGCAGCTCCACTTGGTTTTTTAAAAATACTCAGCCATGAACTTTTGGTGAACTCAGGTGAATCCCTTCCTTCAGTAGTAAACCTTGGTAGTTTCAGCCGTTTACACATTGTCTCACTAAAAGGTTGATAATATATTTGTCCTTTTACATAGTGATAAAATATACGCGATAAAAATGTGAATATTCATAGATTCAGGACTAACAAAGTAGCTAACAGAAACTCAGACTAACAAAAGGTGCAAATACATACTCAGTTGGTTCCATTGTGTTGATTACATTATAATGTTTACATTGTAATGATTATATCATGGATATTTGGCATACTTTTTATAAAATCGTAATTCTTATATTCTGCGTTATATAGTGCTAAATAATATTCCATAGATGGATGGACTTTATTAATCCCCGTGGGGAAATTGTGTTTTTTATGTCTCCCTCAACTTACTCTTTGTGGAGTAAGTTGTCCGCGAAGTGCAGCTACCTGTTGGGGCGCCCAGGGAGCTGGGGGTTAAGGGCCTTGCTCAAGGACCCACAGACGTGCTGAGGCTGGGTTAGTTTCAACTGGTGACCTCATTACAGGCACAAGGACTGACCCCTGCCCCCCAACTGTGTATGAGTAGCATTTATGCTGTTTCTTGAGTGTGAGCTAGTACATAAACCAGCTAGTGCTCACCATTGCAAAAATACTCTAGCTTTCTGTCATACACATTTTTTTATTTTCTTACATTGTCCGTTTTTGTTCATAGTCTGTAATATTCTGAATAACGACAATGTAGAGGAAAAACAGATTAAATTCTCCTTGTTTGTAATTTCCCCATGTAATCCACTGCCTTGTGGTAAGAGGTGCAAAAGTCAGACGCGTTGAATGATGAGGATACGATATTGAGTTTAGTTCTTGAGAGGATTTATTCATATGATATTTTAACACACAGTACTTTGAACTGGTTTGTTTGGCGCAAAAGGGCCGATATGCAGACACCATCACACATGGCAAATACGGTCAATGACTGTTTCACTTTGCACCTTCAGCCCTGAGCCGCGTAATCTCAGCACCTTTAATAACAACCATTGCTGCCTCCTACAGGTGGGAATACACTTAGACAATAGTAAATATCACTAAGGCAGGCAAGTACCTCTCGTTTCAAGTGTTGCAATACTATATAACATTATATTATAAACAATAAATACGAATAAATAAAAACATTAAACAAATAAACATAATCAATAATATTCATGAATAATTATGCTTAATATACAAATAAAAGAATAGCTCCTGCAGATGATTTCAGATAACTACTGGAACAATGAGTTCTGGAGGGGAGCAAGCTCTGTTACATGCTATAGAAATGTTGATCTGATTCCTTTCATTATCAGATTGTTACCACTGTTAAAAACCACAGATATTGTATTCTGATTGTATGCATTTCCTTATTAGGGCATGTCAGTTACTTCTGTTAAAAAATCCGTTTATTCTGACGTCGTAAATTTCCTGATCAGAGTTTACCCTCTTTAAAGTGATGGAGGTCCACTTGTGCGAAAGATACATCGATATGCATATGAGATTTCGTTTGTGCCAAAAATATGTAAATAGCACACAGTCCATGTCGACTGAGCATGTGACAAAGAATTTTTCTGTGACAATTCTATTTTGTCAATGAGTTTGTCTGTGGAGCCCCTGAAGGGACCTAATGGTGTCCGCTAATTAGATACCCAGAAATAAACTGTGTGGCTCCTGCCCAAGCATTGCTGCCCAAACAGCAGCTTCCTCCTTATGCCACCGAGGGAGGAGTAGCCAGTGGTTCCCCTGCCCCTTCCCCTCTCCCCCCTGCAGACGAGGATCATAACCATTCAGCACCCGACTCTACCTCCTTCTCGGTGAAGAAGTGCCGTGGCGAAACACTCAGGCAGCAGGACGAGGTAGCAGAAATTCTTGCCCCTATGTTGGTATGTCCAAATCCTCAAGGGGGAGATAAGGTTTGCTCATCTGACACTGTAGATGAAGGAGTTGAACATAAGAACATAAGAACTATACAAACGAGACGAGGCCATTCGGCCCATCAAGCTCGCTTGGGGAGAACTAAACTAATAGCTCAGAGTCGTTAAAATCTTATCTAGCTCTGATTTAAAGGAACCCAAGGATTCAGCTTGCACTACATTATCAGGAAGACTATTCCATACTCTACACGCTGCGTAAAGAAGTGCTTCCTTAAATCCAGCTTGAAATGTTCTCCCGCTAATTTCCACCTATGGCCACGAGTTCGTGTATTTAAACTAATGCTGAAGTAACTATTTGGTTGAACAGCATCCAAACCTGTTAGAATCTTATATACCTGGATCATGTCCCCCCTCAATCTCCTTTGCTTGAGACTGAACAGATTTAGCTCAAGTAACCGTTCCTCGTATGACATTCCTCTAAGACCAGGAATCATTTTTGTGGCCCTACGCTGCACCTTTTCTAAGGCCACAATGTCCTTTTTAAGATATGGTGACCAAACCTGCACACAATATTCTAGGTGAGGTCTCACCAAGGAATTGTATAATCTTAGCATTACCTCCCTTGACTTAAACTCCACACACCTGGAGATATACCCCAACATCCTATTGGCCTTTTTTATTGCTTCCCCACACTGGCGAGAATGGGACATGGAAGCATCAACATACACACCAAGGTCTTTCTCATGATCAGCTACCTTTATTTCAGTGACACCCATGAAATACCTGTACTTTATATTTCTGCTCCCTAGATGGAGTACCTTATATTTATCGACGTTAAATTTCATCTGCCAGGTATCGGCCCAGTCACTAATTAAATCAAGATCCCGCTGTAGCTGCTGAGCCACTAATTCAGTATCTGCTACACCACCCACCTTGGTGTCATCTGCAAATTTCACCAGTTTACTGTATATATTGGTATCCATATCATTTATGTAAATTAGGAACAATAGTGGTCCTAAAATCGAACCCTGCGGTACCCCACTATGAACGCAAGCCCACTGTGAGTTGAAGGACATTGCCAGTGACCTGCTGGACCCCAGGCAGAACAGGCCTCACCATGCGACAGCCCTTCAGAGACTGGTCCTCCTGCGCATGGACTGGGGCATGATGCATCAGTTTAAACAGGAGCCTGGTAAATCCTGCGAGTGCTACACCAAGCGACTGATGGCAGCATTCTCCAACTACAGTGGGATGGACTCCACAACGGACCGAGAGTGTATGTGATGTAAAATACACTAAGATAGGTAAAAACTCTTTTGTGGACTAAGTAAAACAAACATTTTATGTTCTAGTTTTCTTAAAACTACTGAAACAAATAATTGGCTACACTGCAGTTCCGCTGTTTTGTTTGGCACCCCTGCATGTCGTGCATTGTGTGGAAAAAACCTGAAGGCTGAGGAATGTTACGTAACACAGCTAGAATGTAAAAACTCTCTCTGGTGTAATTCACTGCATAAAACCAATGGTGTTAAGTGTGATGTCTTCTTCATAACACTCCCTGATGTTTGTGTCCGTGACCATGAGATAGGGTGGGCTGCTTTTCTTCCTTCCTTTGACTAGTATTCCTCCTAAATTGTTCATCTGTATTTGCTGCATTGGTACTTGATGTGCGTGTGCCTTGTGTCACGATCGCCATTTAACGGGAGCGGCGGACGGGCAGGAAACAGGCAAGGCAGGCAGGATACGGGGATTTATTAGGAACACGGGGTGCAGGAAACATCTCACGCAGACGGACTTCAATGACGGACACTGAACTCTAGTAAGACATGAACTCAAATAGACAGGACTGATTGAAAATAATCGGACACAGCTGGGTACGATCAGGGAAGCACACGTGGATAATCAGGGGGCGTGGCACACACGGTGGTCAGACTGTCCGGGACCTCCTCGGGGACTAGGGCAGGAAAGTCTGGAGCTGGGTCAGGGACAGGAGTGGGGCCAGGAACAAGAGCCCCAGGGGGCACAGTCATTTGAGGCGGAGGGAGCGCCTCGGGCGTGGGCTCTGGGGCCGCAGGGGGCAGCGGAGGCGGCTGCTCAGGAGCTACGGGCAAAGCAGGCGGCGGCTGCTCGGGCTCTGGGGCCGCAGGGGGCAGCGGAGGCGGCTGCTCGGGCTGCGCAGGAGCTATGGGCGACGAAGGCAACTGCTCAGACGCTGTAGCAGGAACCCAGGACTTTATGCTCAGCCCACTGCTGTTAACTCCGATGACTCACAACTGAGCAGCAATGCACATTTCGAATTCCATCATCAACATCAGGCAGATGACAAGACTGTTGTGGGTCTCATCAATAAAAACGGTGACTCAGCATACAAAGAGGAAGTGTGATGACTATCGGACTGCTGCAGAGCCAACAACCTGTCTCTGAATGTTGACCAAAGAGATGGTTGTTGACGTTAGAAGAACACAAAACACAGAGTGACCACTCTCTGCTGCACATCGATGGCTCATCTGTGGAGATCGTAGAGAGTACCAGATTCCTTGTTGTCCATCTGGCGGAGAATCTCACCAGGTCCTTCAACATCAGCTCCATAGTAAGGAAAGCACAGCAGCACCTCTACTCTCCACGGAAGCTCAGAAAAGCCCATCTCCCATTCTCACACTCTATTGGGGAACTGTTGAAAGCACCCTGAGCAGCTGCATCACGGTCTGCTTTGAGAACTGTGTCGCCTCAGATCACAAGTCCCTACAACAGATAGTGATGACAGGTGAGAAAATCATTGGGAGTATCGTGTTAGAGAAATATGTACTTTTTTTATCATCATTTTGCTAGACGCTTAGAAACAACACCCTGCCGCAGCTTGATCTTAATTGAGCAATAACACGTCTCAAGAACTGTCGCTTGAATATTTCCACCCCATATATGGTGACAAACAATGTTCAATGTCAGTTGCATATCCTGTTTGTGTACCTCAATAAAAGACACTGCGAGGGGAGTTACTCTTTCGAAGTTGGCTGAGTTCGACTGAGAGGCTGACACCTCGAGGTCAGGACCGGGCTTCCCTTTGTAAGGAAAAGTGGTAAAAATGTCCCAAGGTTCTTGGTTGATCATTTGAATGCAGACAATGTTAGGAATTTATGATCATGGGGGAAGCCAGGGAGAGAATGGGGGTTCCAGTTGGCACCACTATGGTGATAAGGATAAGATAAGGTGATAAGAATTGAATTACAATGATCATAAAAGTCTCCACCCTGTCCTGTCCCGTCCCTGTCTCAGGATCCTCACACTCCAGGGGGTCACTCTTTATATGTAAATTCACTCACAACACCTACACACAACACCTTGGTGGGGAGGGCCTTTTTGGGTATAAAGGGGGGTGAAGAACTGTCTTCAATTTGTATCTGAGCTGCCTTTCAGTACCCGGTGTGTCTCTACACTGTATTACATTGTATTATTTTTGCTGTTCAATAAACCATCATTTTGCTGAAACTGCGGAGACTCTGCAAGTGGATTCCCTACACCTTGCAGCAAGTAAAACGTCATCACAGCTGTCTGCGTTGTTCTGTGTTCAGAGACTGGTTTGTTTCCAGCGCATCTTCAGAAGAAGATAACCCTAACATATCTCTCCCCTCCATCACAGATATTCACACCACACACTGCATCCGCAAAGCCACCACCATTGTGGATGACCCCACCCACCCCTCACATTATCGTTTCACCCTCCTGCCTTCTAGAAATAGGTCCCGGAGCATTCGGGCCTTTACAGCCAGACTCAAACAGCTTTATCCCCCATGCCGTCAGACTACTGAACTCTCAGGGACTAATCTGATACCACACACACATACACTCATTAACACACTTTATTATTTAACTACTATTTTTTATCTTATTGTCGCCATGTTTACAGTTACTTTTATTTATTTTTATTGCTACCTCATTGGACAACCAAACTGCGCCTTCTCAGTACTGGGTTTACTGTGCTGTTTGTGCTCGTTGGTGTCAGTTGTCCTCTCTTTTTGCACTGTCCTGCAATGTTTGCACAGTTTTTGCTCATTATGCACCATACAGTATGTTGCTAGGTTGGTATGTGTTAGTCTTCTGTTAATTTAAGTAGCACCTTGGTCCGAGGGAAACAGTTTCTTTTGTAACTGTACTATACTCAACTGTGTAAAGTTAAAAATAACATTAAAGACCTACTTGACTTTTACTGAACAGGTGCTAAAGTGAAATTACTTGCTTCTGGGAAAGAACTCCAGCTGAAATTCTGTACAACAATTATGGGAGACATATGGGAAGGACGCGGTGTCAGACCTGCCCCAGTGGGACGAATGTGGTTTTCCTAGTAACAGCAGCTTCAGTCCCAATCAGATAAGCCAGATGCGTCTGAAATTAGAGGAACGGGATCAGACTGGTTGCTCAGGGACTAATGTGGTAGAACTAAAACAGAGACAAATTGGACGGTGTTTCAATTGTGGGAAAATGAGACAAAGCAGGCAGAGGAGATGCGGGTGGCAAAGAAGCATGAGATAAGGAATGCAGAGAATGTGGATGAGGGTGAGACTCCTGTGAAAACTGTGTATTGAAAATTAGGGCCATAGTATTGTCATCCATCCTGTCAGGGTATGGAAATACACTGAGGGTAAATGGCCTAATGCAGGAAGTGTCTTAATCCTATAACATCCAGCTGATTCAGGCTGTGGGGGACAGTGTAGTACTGCACTCTTCTGGCTGGGACCTTGAATAAATGAATGAATGTTACATTTATACAGCCCTTTTCTAAGATACACAAAGAGCTTTACAGAAGCACTGGGGAGCCACTTCAACCCAAACGTGAGGCAGCAGGAGAGGGGGCCCAGGCAGAGAGAACAGCCAACAAGACGGGTGCTTCCACAGACAGGACGGGGGCCCCGGCAGACCAACGCTGACGACTCCTGGGACCAAGTCAACAGAGCAGCTGTCGTCATTGTGACTCACCCTCATACATCCATCCATTGTCTAAACCGCTTATGCTACTGGGTCGCGGGGGGTCCAGAGCCTATCCTGGCAGGATCTGTGCACGAGGCAGGGAACAACCCAGGACGGGGGGGCAGCTCATTGCAAGGCACATTCACACACCATTCACACACACATGCACTCCTACGGCCAATTTAGCAAGAGAGAACATGCAAACTCCCCACACATGTGACCCAGGCGGAGACTCGAACCTGAGTCCCAGTGGTGGGAGGTAACAGTGCTAATCACTGCACCACCAAGCAGCCCCACCCTCATACATGATTTCTGATTCTTGATTTTAATCCCCTTTTCTGTTTTTGGCAACATATAAAGTGCTGTGAATGTCACTGTCAGATTGTCATATCATCCTCCAGTTGTCCCTTGTCACCCTGGATGCACATTGAGTGTTTGCTAAATATTTTATCTTGTAGTGTTCCTGATTTTTTCCTGTGTTTTAATTTGCAATTCTCAAATTTCATGACTGGCATCCGTGGGGACGATTAATTAAACCTGTTAACTCTGCACTTCAATTTCAAACTGTTGGTAACATGTGTACATATTTTTGTCTGATCTTTTCACCACCAGGTGGCGATATAGCAACTCCAGAGTTATTGATGGCTAGAACAAAAAAAACACAGTAACACAGAGGTGTAGCTAAAAATTCTGGGCCCCTGACAGAATGTCACCTTGCGCCCTCTGTCGAATTTTACATTCTGTGAAAGAGATTTGTTGAGCCATCTTCCAATGTAATCCAATCCAGCTCTTTATTTGAAAAGCACTTTAAACAACCTTATGGACCAAAGTGCTGCACAAAGGAATAAATAAAAACATTCACACACTTAAAAACGAAGTAAAAGAAATTTAATAAAAACCAAAACATTCAATGTGAGTAAAAGGCCATTAATAAAAATTTAAAAAAATCAATTAATTAATAAAGAAAAGGCTAAGATTAAAATAAGATTTACTATTAAAATTAACATCTCACAATGTGTCAAAGGTGAAGGAGAAGAGATTAGAAGAGATTTAAAAACGGACAGAGGGGATTCCTCTCTAATGTGAAAAGGCAAGTCATTCCACATTTTAGGAGCTGCGACTGCAAAGGCTCGATCCCCTCTAAGCTCACGCTGAGTCTTAGGAACCGTCAGGAACAGCTGATCAGCTGACCTGAGAGAGCGGGTGGGGGTGTAAGGGTGAAGCAGCTCACAGAGGTCAGATGGAGCAAGACCACTGAGGGCTTTAAAAGCAAATAACAGAATTTTAAAATGAATCCTAAAATGTACGGGCAGCCAGTGGAGTGAGGCTAAAATGGGGGAGACATGCTCATATTTCCATGTGCGGCAGCATTTTGAACCTTCTGGAGGTGAACAATAGTGGAGCCTCTAACCCCAACATAGAGGGCGTTACAGTGGTCCAAACTAGTAGTGACAAAAGAGTGGATTACTGTCTCAAAGTGCTGCCTAGAAAGAATTGGCTTTATTTTGGCCAACTGCCTCAATTGTAAAAAGCTTGACTTGACAACTAACCTTATCTGAGTGTCAAACTTAAGGTTGGTGTCGACTTTATGTGTGTGATGTGTGATGACTGGTTTACAATATTGTTCCAAGGAACCTAAAATTACAGTGGAGGTCAGAGGAGTGGAGTTACCAAAAACCAACACTTCTGTCCATTACCTCCCCACTTCCTTGTTAGTTACAATATTTGTTCTGCATTACTGTACTGCTTTGGAGCCTTTTGATATTAAGGTGAATAACACAGGTGAAAAATTAAGGTGAAAAAAGAGACAGATGCATTGACAGCAGTCGTGGCCACACTTTGGACTGGGAGTGTAAGAGCAAAGGAAACTGAATCCACTATGTTCTGTCCTGTAAATTTTTATTAAACACCACATGACACACATACGAGTCCTGTTTTAACTTTCAGGGCTGATGGTCTGCAGCCTGGCTTGTGTTCTACAGTGCAGCGCAGGTGCAGTCACTGTGCTGAGCCCGGCGTTATATTAATGACGCAGCCTTTCACACTGACCAGTGAGAAATAACCTTGAAAATGACTGTGCTCTTTGTGGTTCTCCTTTTTTCTTACCACCAAGCAAGAGACTAAACATATTTTCTACTTATCAGTTATCAGAAATCAGAAATGTCATGCAGTAATCAGAGGTTAGACAGCAAGAATGACTTTTGTATTTTTATCTTTTGTCAATCTTTTATCCAGCGACTACTAATTCTCATCGGGGTCTGGAGAGGGTGGGACCTGTCCCAGGAAGCACAGAGCACAGGCCTGCATGGGATGCCATTCCACACAAGCAAAAACAATTAAGATGGTCAGATTTGCCTCACTGTGTGATTTTGACTGAAAGATGAACTAAGCACAGTCTTGTGTGTATAAAAATGCGTAGATTCATTTAACTTTAACAATGAGATTCAGCAACATGACCTTATAGTGTTAATGATCGGTATCTTACTGGTATTAACTGAATTATGCAAAATTCTACATTATTCTATATTATTGCACCCAAATTGTTCATACTGACTAAATGTAATTACTGACATCCTGGACATACTGCTTTTTAGGTTTGAATTTAAAATGTTAGTAGACAAATTCATGCTGTCAATAACATCTCACTTGCTCACCCACTTTTAGATAAAAATACCCTTTGTGGTTTTTCTAGTGAAGCAGTGGGCCTGAGCTGAGGACCTGATGGTTGTGTGGTTTTCGCTCACTGAGAAGAGAGACACAAACACCCTGCTCTCAGTCGGTCAGTCTTCCTGTAAAATGCAGAGGTGAGACTGCTAGTGGAAAATTACTGACTGCAGCGTCAACAACACATATAAACAGCAGCACAAACAAAATGTTCCACAAATGCAGGACATCTGTATGCTTACAGCACACATCAGACACGCTGACCCTCAGCACTGAGCTCCTCCAGGCTCTGTGCTCTCCCTCTTCTCTTCAATTTCTACACAAATCACTGCTGCTCCAGTGAAGATCCTGAATTTTGCAGGTGATACTACTGTGTTTGCCATCATAACTGAAGGTGATGAGTCTGCCTACAGACTGGAAGTCGTACAGCTGACCATCCAGTTCTGAACTCACATTATCCCAAATGTCCACATGCTTAGACTCCTCTCATCATCAGGGAGGAGCGTCCCTTGGCACTGTAGAGTAGATGGATGAGAGCAGGCTGATAACAAGGCTGTCATCAATTTTATGTGACACCTCTCACCCCCCCAGCAGACTATGGAGGCCCGTAAGGGCAGCTCCTTCAGTAAGAGACTCAGACACCCGGCGTGTGACAGAACGGTACCGCAGGTCATTGGGCCCCACAGCAGTCAGGCTTTATAATCTGCACTCTGCTCATTGAACTTTTCCCCTGTTCACTGTCTTCTGATACAGTTTCTATCTGCTGCTGATCTGCAATATTGTTCCTCCTTATTCACTGATGTGCAGTGTTGCATTGAGCCAGTGCATTATGCCCTGTGTGGCAGCTTCCTTTGGGAGGCTAATATCTGGCACATGAGCAATAATGTTACATGCAATAGGATTGTGTATAAGTTAAGGATTGTGTATAAGTTAATTTTAATATTCCTATAATATTCCTCTGTATGTAATATATTCTTATTTTTTGTTTCTATTATTACCCTATATTTATATATACATCCATTTCTTTTACATTCATAATGATGTTGTTTGTTGTTTTGTGCCCCACTGCTCTTGTAACAAGCCTCAGTCTTGACTCTCCCTTTTAAGGTCTTGGCCTTAAATCACACTCGATATAGGTGGTGTCGTCCCCATCACCCTGACCAGGATACATGCTGTAAGATTAATGGATGGTGTTTATCTGTGTGATGAAAAAGAATGTGAATAAAACAAAAATGTACCATTATAAATGGGAGCCCTAGGATGTGTGGTGGTTAGAGATGTGGACTGATGAGAATTTTGCTTTTCTAAAGTTCTGTTGTGAAAACTGTACATTCCGTTCCATGTACAGTAGTGATATGTAGCAATCATGTGCTCCAGTCAAATGTCCAGCTGCATGAATAATAATGGTGGCTTGTTTGGATAAAATAACTTAGGCTGAATACTTGAAAGCGTGACCTGGGTGAGGTAGAGAGGAAACAGGGTCTTACAAGAAGCAGATATTGTTCTGTCTGTGTGGTTTTTACTCTTTGCAAAGTGAGTCCAGCACAGTGCAGTCAGTGGGTCAGTCTTCCTGAGCTGCATCTAACCAGTGGAAACATCTGCAGCACTGCAGAGAAGCACTCAGCAGACAAACAAACCCAAACAGCTTACAGCTGTATGTCACTTTTGGACAGAGGTGGACAAAGTACACAACTTCACTACTTGAGTTAAGTATAGATACTCCTCGTCAAATAATACTCAAAGTTTTTCAGTTAATTTTTTACTTCAGTTAAAGTACTGGAGTATTTGCATCTAAAAATACTTAAGTATTCAAAAGTACATTATGTTTTAAATGCAAGACATTTTTCAGAACCTAATGACTCCTGAACACCCCACTGAATACACTGACTGGCTTGTACATCTTGTAGAATAAAAAGCTTGTGGAATATGATACAATGACTATAGAAACACAACTGACATAACAAAAGTACAGCCATTGTCATTTTCATCTTATTTAACACCCCCCACCCCACTCACACAAAAGAGCATGGTAGTGTTCTTACAGAGCCGTAGCAGTGTGTGTGTGTGCATGTGTGCATGTGTGTTTGTGTGTGTGTGTGTCTATGTGTGTGTGTGTTTGTGTGTCTGTGTATGTTTGTGTGTGTGTCTATGTGTGTGTATGTTTGTGAGCCAAGTAACAAGACAGGGAGCAAGAAACAAAACTCCTCTTTCTTAATTATCCACATCGTTATTAACGACACAGGTATATATACAGGTACATATACAGGTACATGTATATACTCAAAAATACATCCAGAACACACAATTAAATGAAAAACGTAATTTAAGAACACTTGAAATTTTCATTCAGTTTCTTTCATCTGTTTAATATAATCGATCAGTCCCTGTGCGTTTGCCCCAAACCATTCAGCATGGTACACAAGGGAGACAAGTAAGCATGTGTGACATCAAAGAACTGATTGCAGCAACTCAGCCTTTCCACAACATTAAAGCCGCTTATTCCCCCCCATGCCATGAAGAAATAATCTCTGTGGCTCCCCTCTCCCCCTCCCTCAGCCCCCAGTCTGGCTTGAACATTTGCACTTCCAGTAAAAATGCGCCCCAAACACACTGACACCAAACTCAGCACCGGTGCTCCGTAAAATCCCGTGATTCAGTCTCAGAAGCACTGGCTCCCCTGCCCTCCTCTGAACATTATTAAAGCTACACCCTGAACACTCTGTGTGACTGACATGAATGAGAAGCATCTTTATTCATAATCTCTGTAGCGGAGGTCAGAATACAGAGTGTCATTATTCCCGTCTTTCTTCTGTCTCCTGGGTTTTGGCTTCTTAAGGTTCAGGGCAGCGTAATTCAGTGTGTCCTCGTCATGGCACTGTGGAGACAAAGATGGCAGAATTGGATGGATCAAATCGGTTTGCTATTACCTATTTTCACAAATAGCACTTAAAATGCTGATCCCAGGATGGAAATCAGTCTGAGGTTCATTTGTTTTACTGACGATTTGTAATTTGAAATATTTATTACATACTTGCTTGCGTGACCATTCCACTTTTGATATATCACTGTTCTTTTCATCTGTTTAAAATATATAACACATCAATATATTATTTAATTTCGCACGGTATCATACCGTGGTCAGATAACATTCCGAATTTTCAAGCAATCAACATCCTTTTTGTCTCAAAAATGAAAGTAAAAATGACTTCTGTCAATTTAAGTGTGCATGTTTGGATACGTGTCATTTGTTCTCATATATCATATATAATAAAATTGCTATAAAGGAGATCTTGGTAATAAAAGTTATTGATATGCAACTTATTGCAACATGTATATTTCAATAGATTTTGCAAAATATGAAAGATATAATACAAAAATGTAAATCTTACAGTACAAAAAGGTTTATATAAATAAGGTGAGATTTAATAATGGATTTTAAAACTGTATTACCTGCAAGAGTGGTTTTAATATGAAAATGTTATCTATCATAAAACAATTTTATATTTCTATAATTTGTTAAAATCTACATTTTGTCCTTCTGAGTGCATAAAGCCGGGCAGCGTACCTGCACAGTGTGTACAGGTCAGTTTACATCTTATACAAATGAGAGCAACGTTCAGAATAATGCTGCAAGATAAAACTATCAGCAAGCCAGAGTGAAGAGGATCCAGCAGCTTCTGAAAGCCTGTAACAAAGAGATAGATTTCAGCATAATGATATAGAGACACATTTCCCATTTGCTTACATTACATTAGTTAAAGATCAAATCGATAACACATTACAGCAGTTGTTTTGTAAATAGTCCATTTTTAACATGAACTTCTAGTATTTTGCATTTTAACAATTTATATTAATATTTGAAATAATTATTAAATTAGGCTCCGGACCCCCCGCGACCCAATAGGATAAGCGGTTTGGAAAATGGATGGATGGATGGATATTAATATTTGAAATAATTATTAAATTAGGCTCCGGACCCCCCGCGACCCAATAGGATAAGCGGTTTGGAAAATGGATGGATGGATGGATAATTATTAAATTAACATCTGTGTAATTTAATTTAAGCACTTAAATTAGAAAATTCATTACATTAAAAAAAGAAATAAATGTCTTAATAGCAGAATAAGCTAAATAAAACTTTGAAGCAGATATACTCTCCACACTGGGTGCTACCATCTATATCCAGCTGTGTGCCGTTCCCAAACAGCATCTCCCCACACTGGGTGTTACCATCTATATCCAGCTATGTGCCGTTCCCAAACAGCATCTCCCCACACATGGCCACAGCGCAGTAGTAAGTCCCAGCATCGGAGAGGCTGAGGTTCCCCTTGGGGAGGCTGTAGACGCAGCTCCGTGTAGGAGATCCAGCCTCAGGGCTCTTCTCACACTCATCACTGCTGTTTCCATGGCTGTAAATGACTCCAGGAAGGGATTCTCCTGATCCATGTCTGAACCAGTAAACACTGTGTTCTCCTGCACAGCTCCCAGTCTCTATCGTACACTGCAGGCTCACAGAGTCTCCTGGCTGCAATGTGTCAGACACAGGCTGCTGTACCACAGTCCTGCTGTTGGAGTCTTTACCTGAAAAGCAAAATAGTCATGATGACAGCCCTTTGAGAATAACAATGGAAAATACAGATCCTCAAAAATTGTTCTTACAGATTTTTGGGAACTGAATCGATGTTCTTCTAGCCATCCAAGAAATCAGTAACTTCTTGGAGAACAGCTGACATTCTTCTCTCTTTTTATTGTATTACTGCTTATTAGTATATATCAGGTAACACTATACATTAACTGCACCTACATAATACCTAAATAAAAATTATATGATAATAACAAACATTATAATCATATAATGTCTTGTATTAATGTATGAAGGTAGATGAATATAATTAATTTCAATTCAAAGAAATGAAGTGTGTAAAGTGTACTTTATATTTTCATGATTTTCGTGACTTTACATTTGGTTTATGTTGCCCCTTTTCCACAGGAAGGTATTTATTGTTTTTGCATATTTAGCTCTTGATGTGTTTTGGTATTTTTGAGCATTTTGCTGTAGTACCTGCATAATTTAATTCAAGAGCCGAAGAGCTGTTTGCCCATTACTAGTTTGTCTATCTTTTAACATTAAAGAAAAAGTATACATAGTAAAAGGAATTACTTGGTTTCGTAGTTCCTCCTATTTATTTTCTTATGCACACAAAAGTAAGTTTTTCCGTTCAACCATAGCACTACAGCGAAAAGCAAAACGTCATGGCAAATACAATTATGCTTTATTCCAATACACATTGCTAATTTTTCATTATTATTACATTTATTCAGCATAATATCTTCAAAGGTTTCATGATTTAATTTGCAATCTTCTGGCCTGAAATCTTTTCCTGCTACACTGAAGACTCTCTCAGCGTGTGCAGAGAAAGCTGCAGCCAAAGGGTTGGCATCCTCTGATAAACATGGTTGGTTCAGGTATCGGTGACATTATGTGAACCTTTCATGGCAGGAATAGGGACTAGTTTGACTTTTGATGCAGGAAAAGTGTTTGGGACGTTTCTTAGGTTAGAAACTGCCGTCACTGCAGCCAACACTGACTTTTAAGGAGAGACACTCAGCTCTTCCTATGAGCAGATCCACCATGGTGCACAAAATGACAGTATAATTATTATTTTAGGTGACACTTCAAATGTTGCATTATTTCATTCTTTACAAAACGACATTTTTATAACAATGATGTATAACAATGTTAATGTGTTTATGTATAATTCATATTTAAATTAAAGTTCATATTTTAGTTAAAAGCTACACCTACAGTACGTATATGAACTTGAATTTGAATCCAAACCCTTTTTCGTTCTTCTTCTTTAAATTCAAATATAAATTTCAATGCCACAACCTGTTTTCAACCACAATTCAAATGTAATTCAGATTAACAAAATGAACTGAAATTCAAGTTCATATATGTATTCAAAATCCTGAATTTTAGGATACGTATTTGAGAATTTCATTCTCAAATCAGTTCTGAATGGTGCACATCCCTAGTTCATATGTTAAATCATGCATTTTTTTTTTCAGAGTGAATACACACTGACTGCTCAGATAAATAACGTCAAAAATAATTTTCTTTTGTTGCTTAAGATTTTTGCACAGTCCTATACTGTATATAACAACTCAAACATTTTTTTATGTTATTTGTTTTAAAGAGGCTGCAATGTGTAACATTAACATCTGTATAAAGAGAAGGTTAGGCTTTTGGCTGACAGCAAGCAAAATGCAACAAATTGTATAATAATAATAATAATAATAATAATAATGAATGATTTTTGTTTGATGTTTAGAAAAACATTTATGGAACAAAGCAGACAATAAGGTATCTTTGCTAATTTTATATTGACAAACAACTAAACTGTCAAAATTATTTTGCAGGGAATAATCTTACTGACATTATAATAAAGCAAATATGAAAATAGTTGGAATCTCATTTACCTGTGATTATGACAAAGGTTCCATTCCCGAAGGTGACCTCATGAAGAAACACAGCAGCACAATAATACACTGCAGAATCTGACGGCTCCACGTTAGAAATAGTGAGGTTAAAACTCCCCTCTGCATTCAGTAAGGAGTAACGTTTTATGCTTTTATATTCCTTGTAAAATTCACCAGGTACGTAGAGAAGTGCTTTCGCCATGGGCTGGGGCTTCCGACCAACAGCTTGCTTAAACAAAGTAACAAAAGTTGTTTCTCCTTGACAGAAGCATGTCAGGGTCACACTGTCTCCAAGCTGAACCCTCATCAGGTGACTGGGCTGAACAACATCTGTAGTCAGTGCAGTGTCTGCAAAAACAGAAAAACAAAAAAAATCATAATCAAATAAGACATATAATAGTAATCTAAATAACTATTAACTATGATGCAGATTAAATGGCCAAATTCCACTGATCACATCATACAGATAAATGAAAATATTAAAATCCCAAAATAATTTATATTATAGGGCCTTACTAATGAAAATGAGAAGACCAAAGAGTCTGAACATTTTTGTGCTTCCACTGTTTAGAATAAACTGCTCTGCTGCTAAGTGAGAGATCATGGTCGTGGTCGGGATGAAAGGGCAGGAAACAGAGAGGAAACAGAGAGACACACATCAGGCTGATCTGATTGGCTGTTCACATGGGAACTTAAGTAACAGTGAAAAAGCATTTTAATGTGCACTTACATGACGTTTATTAATTTACTCCTTAACATCCAGTTAAAATGAGAACAATTAGATAAACAGGAGCAGATACTGAGCATATAAAGTTCTTTGTACAGAGTGCTGAGATACTGTGGGAGAGCATTTGCTAATCATCTCTCTCAGACAAGCTCAGCACAGTATGAGTCTGTTATCTATCTGATATTAGACAGTCTCTCATACAGTAATAATAATTGATACTTTATTGGTCCCTGTGGAGAAATTGTCTTAACTTCTCTCTCAACTTGCTCTCTTTTTTTTAGAGTAAACAGAGTAAGTTGTCTGCGAAGGGCAGCCACCCATAGTGATGCCCAGTGAGCTGGGGGTTAAGGGCCTCGCTCAAGGACGCAGAGATGTGCTGTGGCTGGGTTTGAACCAGCGACCATCTTATTACAAGCACACAGGCATTAGATATTCTAATCACACTTAAAAGGCAGATTAAATGTTCTTTCCACCATGCAAACAGAATGTAAATTGTAGCTTTACTGCTTAGATTTACATTCACACATTTGCATTTAAAACAAGCATTTTAAGTGATGTACATGAGAGTAAATGGTGAATCAGTTTATTTGCCACTCTACACATTACATTGGCGCCCATTATAAGTAACTGTACAGTGACATTGCAGTTCCTCAGTTGCTTTGATGCATTTCTGGAATCACCCTTAACATCTGCAAAACTGTAAGTGCATTTCCCAAAACAATTCGTGCAAACAGCACCACACAGATGGACTGTCTACAAAAAAAGTCATAGAGGCCACCAGCAGCCCGAATACCACACCGTAAGGCCGTATGTTAGGATGCTCTCTATGGCAGAGCGGTAGGAGGCCACCAGCAGCCCGCATACCAGACCGTAAGGCAGCATGTTAGGATGCTCTCTATGGCAGAGCAGTTGAAGGTCCCGATCAAGAAATCCGACAAGTTTCCCCAATAAGCCAGTAACCCCGCTTCATAGAACAGGCCACAGGACTGGTTTTGGTGAGATAGTCCGAGTAGTAGGTAGAAATCAGGATGGAGACTGAGTGTGGGTCTAACAGGTGAGCAGATGTAGGACAGAATGTAGAGCCCTCTGGTGGAGTGCCTGTGCATGACTGAATGTATGGTTTGGGTCTGATGGTCTGAATAGTTGGTAGAAATAGGCACCTTCCTACCTGATGTGGTAGGTCTAGATAAGGGGTCACCAACATGGTGCCCCAAGGATGCCCCCAATGACCACATGAGTTGCCCGTGGACCTGTTCTATAAAATAGCACAACTCACCAGCGAACATCATCTAAAATTTTATTTTGTCCTGTTTCTAATCTATCACATTTGCATTTATATAGATTTGAAATTGAATATAAAAAAGCATTTAAAACATGTTTATCATGCATGAAGTTTAGACATGTTTAGGAGGGCGTTTAAAACTGATATCAAACTTCGTATGGCTCAGTACCCGTGAAGTAGCTCTCCGTTTTAAAAAGGTTGGTGACCCCTGGTCTAGATCTTGCAAGTTTGTTTGTACTGGCTGTGTGAACATACTGTAGCACTGTTAAGAATATGCAACACAGCCTGAGTTGGGGATCTGCTGTATGCATCAGTAATATAATGCTTTGTCCTTTTCTAGGCTGTTCATTAAGACATAAAGCCTGAAAGTTTTCTGAATGGCATTAATGAAATTGAGCACTGCCCCCACCTGCTGGCCAATTTATTAAAACATTGAAATCGCTGTCTGCACAGGCTGACGTGTCATTTAAGTCTGATAATTTTCTATGAGTCAAACGGCAAGAAAATGACAAGAAGTTAAAAACATGGAGTTAGATGAAGGAGAAAAGATTACAAATTTGAAGATTATGAAATCAGGACATGTCAGCTAAGTCAGCCAAGGTGGGTCTTAAACATATGGACGGAAGTATGAGCGCTAAACTTAAACGGGTTCACTTGTAACCGCTGCCACCAAATTTCGTTAAATTGCTGGGGAGGTCCAGATACATGAGACAGGAATAGAAGGATTATTCTTTATTAATATACAGACGAGGGTTACAACCCTCCCTAGGGCAATAGAAGGGGATACCTGCCACGGGACATTCTAAAACGCTTAATGTGAAAATGCGTAACGCAACTTAATGTATTAAAACAGTCACCACAAATCACCAAATTTCTCGCGAATGTATCTGGCCATAAAGACTTACCTGACAAGAAATCAAAACCGAAATGCTAGGAATATGGACTTTAAGCCTTTTCTTTATGGGCGTCAATGGAGGGGAAAACGCTTGACGTAAGATGAAGTCCATATTCCTAGCATTTCGGTTTTGATTTCTTCCCTGGCATGGGTGACGGGTACACCACGTTCCCAAAGCCACGTTAGCCTCGAGCGAACTGCCCGGAGAAACCGCTCACACCAGCGCTGCAACCCGATCTCCTCCCCTTTTAAACACACATTTCTATGGCGTTAAATTAGTGCCAAAAGTCGTGCGCATAAAAACAGAAAATCCATGCTCTCTACGCGCTCGCGATTGCACAGCACTCACTCACTCGCTCGCCGTTAAATTAGGGCCAAAAGTCGAACCACGCGCGTGCGTGTGCTCGAGTGCTGAAAACCCATCCCCTCTACGCGCTCGCGTCTGCACAGCACTCGCTCGCTCGAATTTCCCGCTTCGTCTTACCGTATATAAAAGAATGGGCCAATGTACGGTAAATTGCATTGTGAATAAAATTTCTTAATACAACATCACAAAGCCAATTTAATAAATTCAAATCCTGGGAAGAACGCTCCTCAGATATTAGTTCTCGGGTTAGTGTTAGCAGACTATAGGCGAAACCACCTTAAGTGCTATCTGTTAATGTTTATTAAATTAGCATTAAAATGGAGAGGTTTATAATATCTTTTGTCCTTGTAGCTGCTAAATACACTCATTATTAAAGCCATAAAGTTGTCTGCCTACTACATTGGAATCTCCACTGAGTAAGTGTTTTTGATGGATTTTATTTAACTTTATTATACTCTGGTCCTTAGATCTAATGTCATACTTCTTCACTTATATTGTTTGTGAAAAGGTTTACCACGGTCAAACAGAGCAGCCACTACATCATCATACATGAACAAGCACCTCACAAAACAAAAACATTTCATTTTCATAATTAAAACTTTTGAATGGTAGGCCTAGTGTGTGGATCAGAGACAAGATCTTGACACCTCATTAACTATAATTTGTTCTGTGAACAGCTCAGATACCACCTTCTCGAAAGTCTTCTGCATAAAATAGAAATAGGATTCAGCGCGACTCCACTAAATTTGGATTACCTGGAGTTCCTTTGTCATCAGGAGCTGTATCTTCTGCAGGCCCTGTCTAATCACATTGAAGTACCTCCTGCTATCACCCTGGCTTTGCAAGAGCTCTTTGACCTTGTGAGGGCACATCTGGAACGTCCAGCCCCATGTGTCACACAGGAAGTCGCTGCCACCAATAGACGACCCAAGATTTTGATTGAAGAACAATGTTTGAAAGAAATGCTCCATACTCAACTTCCTGTGCCTTGCATAGCCACACTGATGGGTGTTTCAAGAAGAACAATCTTAAGAAGAATAAAAGAGTATGAGCTCTGTGTTAGGGAACTTGACAATTTGGTTTCTTCTGTCAAGAATGATCTACCAAATGCAGGCTACAGGATAGTCAATGCAGGCTGCAGTCAATGGGCTACAGGGTTCGGTGGAGAAGAGTTGCAGCCTCCATGCATAGGGTTGATTCCATGCGCATCATATAAAGGTTGTCAAGTCTTGGCTGTGTTGTACGCAGAATGTACCAGGGCCTTTGTCTCTAGTACACGTGGACACAAACCACAAGTTGATCCGGTTTGTATTACCAGCAAATTTATTTGGAGTAAACCCTGGGTGGATTGGTGTGAGGTGGTGGTGGGGCTTTGGAGAAGATTTCCTGCCGATCAACACTAGCAACTTATATCTATCTGTCATGGAGGTCTCGGGACTCACAGATATTCAGAGACATGTGGATAGTTTACCAGTGGTTTTCAGCAGGAAATAGTTATTACTACAAATTGTCACCCCCCCCCCCGCCCCCCACAGAAACTGGATCTGGCTATAGTGGGAAAATCTTTTTTTTTTTTTATTTGTGAGAACTTGAAAGCAAAACAAAACTTGGAAAAAATATATGCTCATTCACCAATTTTCTAATCTGGGGTCTAAAGTGGTCAGGCTTGCAAGTGTATTTGGTTATTTGTCTATCCTAGCCTGTTGCAGTGTATATTTCCTGTATATTTTGCATGTAAAAAATGTTGTTTGTTATGTCAGTGCTTAATATTATCATGTAGTCTTCATGAACTTTCTTCATCTTGGCCAGGGACTGCATTTGAAAAGTAGCCACTTGACTAAAATTGGCACATTTTCAGAAATGCCAGCAACAATACTGATAATGAACACCCCTCTAACTGACTCTCAGTTGGTTTAGAAAAAAGACTTTTAAGAGAAAAGAAAGCCTTCCTTTGGTTTTGCATTTTTCTCTTTTTTGTTGGCTGTGCACAATATATTAGAAGAATACCTTACAATTATATTAGTTAAGAAATAACAGATTGCGTATATACAATATTAAGGTGATGACAACAACCCTCACTGTCTCTAGGTGCTGCTTCAGACAGGGCATTCTGCAGCAGGGACACCACCCGTCGTGCAGCATCCAGCAAATCTCCCTATCACAACAGCCCACATAACAGAATAACATTAGTGTATGATTCAGTAGGGCTAGTCCAGGTCTGGAAAGTAGTTGGGCCAGATTTTTAAACCAAGAAATTTAGCTGGGCCAGACATTTTCAGCGGCCCAGTAAGCAACAGGTAATGGCATTTTAAACAAACACAAATCAAGGTACATTATTTTAAAAAACTACAACTGAACAGAATCTGAGAGCAATATTTTTTTTCACTTCTGAAATGAGAAAAATATTTTGGTCGTATCTGACCTAGACGCATCCCAAAGAAAAAAAATGCCTATTAGATGGTAAACAGACATAAAGAAAAAGGGAAAAATCGTCTATAATCATCATCCGCTTATACTGTGGTGATCCATTTCACCCACACAGGCATGATCACCATTAGCGGTTTCCACATTATTGTCGAGGTGACTATTCACTTTACCTCTGCTTTCTCCGACATCTTCCTGATTCTGCCGCCAACAAGGGGCTCATAGGGTGGAGACTGAGGGTGTTAAACAGACCAATCTTTTGTCACTGAATGCAACAAATAATGTATTTATCTGTCAAAAGTCCAGCACCAGGAAAAGCAACAGAGTGACAGTAGAAACTGTAATAATAATGGAAGTGCGCCGCCCTACAGGGAAGGAGGAGTGATGGGAGTCCCGGTGGTGGCTAAGCGCGCGTGGGGAGAGGCGTCGTACTGTGAGGCTTCATGAACTTCCGATGGGGCAGTGCTGTCATACAGCGGGGAGCCTGAGAGGGGCACTGTGGCCGGGTGCGAGAGCCCTGGGTAATGAGTTGTAGAGCTGCGCAGTGTCACGATCGGGTACAAGCAGGCAGGCGATCGTGCGGGCAAGGCGTGCAAGGAGCAAGCGGACAGGCAAAAACGGGAGTTTAATTAGGAAGCGCGGACGGGGAAACATCTCACGCATACAAACATCAATGACAGACACTGGACTCAGGTAAGACACGGACTGAAATACACAGGACTGAGCAAATTAACTAGATACAGCTGGGTACAAATCGGGAGAAAACACGTGGGTAATCAGGGGGCGTGGCACACAGGAGGAGCGGACGAGCCGGGCATGACACGCAGGAACTGAGAGCCCAAGCTGTTGGACATTCCACTGGACTAGGAGACTGGGGTGAGTGAGGAGGAGCTCATTGACCACAAACTGGGATACTGGCTGTGTGTGAGCAATGGGGTGGAGATTAAGGAAAGACGTTAAATCAGCATGCAGTGTTGCCTGGAAACAACAACAAATATACTAGTGTCACTGTACTAAAACAATATCAAAATAATGCCTATTTTTTATTCATTTTACTTGTAGAGTGCAAAGTACAAAGGAAAACAAAGAGTAACTATGGCGAAATAAATCAAAGCATGTCCCAGAATGATGGGCCTGAATGGATCAGGACAGAAGAAGGCGAAAGTCCTGTTAACGAGGTGAGACGATGCAGACACAGGCCAGGATGTGGGTATAGGCGAGAACAAGAGGGAAGACGGGGGCCCGAGACTCAGCATGGGGACAGGTGGGGGAGGGGAGGCACGGGCTCACCTGGAGCTGCTCCCGGAGGTGCCGCTATGACTCATGGGTAACATGCCGGAATGGGACGGCACCTGTAGGCTGGACCAGTTGTCATGGGAGGGCAACATGGACAGACAGGTAGACGAGCTGTCTGAATAAGCAGCTGCAAGTATAAAACAATAAATGAAGCAGGTATGTGGTGGGCAGTGTTACAGCGTCCTTAATATGGTCAATACAGAAAAGGCATGTTATCATGTTATGTATATACTGCCTCCAGTTACTTAATGCCTAACTTTAATACATTGATTGATTTGTTCACTGCTGCAGCCTGTGTCAACTTTCCTTTCAGACAGATGTAAAGTCCATTCTGTTTTTGTTCTGTGTAGTTTTTTTTGAACAGCATATGGCTGAATTCTGTTAAACCTCAGACTGAAGAAAATTGTGTTAATTGAAAAGCAAATATCAAAAACTCAGTCTGCAGGAATGTTTTTCTAAATATTTCTGTGGACTTTTGGAAATTTCACGAAATTCCATTGCTCCATTACATAAACACTGAGTGAGATTTCATTCCCATTACTGCAACGTATGAAGAGGATTATGACTTATTACTTTAGGTTATCGGACTGAGTGAGTTTTGGAAATTTGCTCTTCGATAACTGAAGCAGTGCTGTGAATGCAGAGGTTATATGCGTCGCATATCAACAGAACTGTATGTTTATGTCTTGTCTTAATTATTTTGATTAAATGTCTAACTATTCCCAATATGTGTGAACATACTTGGCCAAATAAAGCTGATTCTGATTCAGTCAGAGGGTAATCGTCGGTGTGCTGTACTATCGTGGTGACCCACACAGAGAGCTTAGGACCATGATTTCAGTGTGTGCTTGTGTGAGGGGACAGGCAGGGCGGCGGCTCACTGGGTGATGCACTCCTGTGGGTATAGGGGCTGGGATAGGGGGCGGAGCAGTTACTCCTCAAGGAGGAGTAACAGTCACAGCCGTGGGGGGAGGAGAGGGAGAGGGTGCTCCCAAACTGGGGGTGTGGGTTTGATGAAGAGCAGAGAGACCCTGAGCCTGGGATGAACCAGCTGCCTACTGAAACGAAAGCGGATAAAGACAGAAACTAGAACCTCAAACTAAACAACACAAACAACAATATCAAGTTATATTCAATCATTAAACCGTTATATATTTAATCTAAACAATAGTAATAAATATCGTTCCGATTCAAAATATCATTTACGGGTGAATCTTATGACTTGCATTGGGAAACAGGAAACGGGCCAAGCTGCAGGGCCAGTTCAAAGGCATAGTGCGAGGCGCCCAGAAAGGGGGCGAGGTCTGGGCGGAGTCAGCTAAAGAAGAAAAAGGCCTGACCTTTTTCTGGATGCTGTGGACTGTGTTTGTGTGTGAGCTGCAGCTGCATGTTCCTTACATTTTTTTTATTAACACCAGCACCGTGAGGTTTGGCCTGGACTGGGTCCTGTCCTGCATGGTTGAAGACATGTTGACTGATGGTCAGCCCGTGTTCTGTTGGATCCCACAGAAAGGAAATGGGAATCCCGTTTGGATCGGATGCTGACAGTTGAAAAAAAACTCATGTCTGTGTGTTATGAAAGAATATCAATAAATGTTTCCGAAAGGGGATGACTCATTTGGTAATTATTTACGGCTTATGTTATGGCTGAGAAATTTACAGTCTTTACTAAAGTCTGACTTCTTTCGAGTCACCTTTAATATAGATTGGACACTCTCTATGCTATGTACAATACTTATATAGATGGTACATGTTTACTTGCTTGCACAGATGGTTGATTAGGTAATTAGTGTAAGTGTGTGTGTGTGTGTGTGTGTGTCCAATCGCATGTATGTCCAAGGTCCATAGTAAGTAATATACACTGATCAAGAGATGCCTGAAAGTGGATGAAAGAGGACATTAGTGGGTGTATCACTTAGTGTAACGGGTGCAGGAAAATGAGCAGGACTGCAAGCCATATAATGACCCACTGTCCTTATCTAGCTCTTAATACAGTATGCATACAGTGATGTATCTACAATGGACAGCTACTATAAGCAGATAGCACAGTACAGGTGCTTAATCTGTATGCTATTTCCATCCATCCATTGTCCAAACCGCTTATCCTACTGGGTCACAGGGGGTCCGGAGTCTATCCCGGAATCAATGGGCACGAGGCAGGGAAGAACCCAGGATGGGGGGCCAGCCCATCACAGCTCACACTCACACACCATTCACTCACACATGCACACCTACGGTAAATTTAGCTACTCCAATTAGCCTCAGCATGTTTTTGGACTGTGGGGGGAAACCGGAGGAAACTAGCAGCTTTGTGTGGTAATTGTTTGTATTAAAAATACATTGGATCAAGTCAAATTATTTTTATGAAGAATTAACATCTAAAAGCTGCTAGTAGACCGTGGGAAAATAATTTTTCTATTTTCTTGCTGCCATCTCGTGGCCAAAAGTAGGTATTGCAATTTCCATCATATGTAAGAGGGCCTGCCCATCAGAGTAATGTACATCCTGTGACATGTATTGACTATCAAGACAAACTGAAACACGGTGTATTAGGCTGTCAATGAGTACTGGACTAGGGTGAAAAACTGCCTGATAATCTACCTATTAACTAGAAGAGTACAAACTGGAGACGGATCCCCTAATACAGAGGGATTAACGTCTGTGCCACATCCAGAACCATTCAGTGTAGGAGTCTGGTGGTTCTACTGGATACTGACAAGTACCCAGCCCCTTTGTTCCCTCTGATAATCATCAGTCCTCCTCTGAATGCCTTCACCACTCTATTCCTGAATAGGTACACATTTAAATATGCTAGCAAGATCAAGGTATTGGGATAACTGTTAGGTTCGCTGTTCAGAGAGTTGCAGTGAAAACCATCATACACAGTGGCCCTTTCTGGATAAGATTACCTCCCTCTGATCTAACAGGTCAAGATCAAAGCAAGGTGCATTGCAATGTCTGACACCCAGCACACTACAGCATATAAAATACAGGTATCCATCGCCTTCCGCATTTGGAACCAGGACCACTTGTTGCAAGTCAATTTGGGCGTATCTCAAGTTATACGAGAGAGGCAAGACATTAAGGACAGTATACACAGTACTGAAATAATAATGTACATATTAAACCACAGCACTTAATAACAGATACTGCACTTACATTTCACAAAAAAAAAATAAAGCACAGATTGCACTAAGAAATCAAAAGATGCATGTGCTAGCAAACAGTGGGAGCTGAGGAAGAAGCAGTGGTGAAATACTTTATTGTACAGTACAGTAAGTTTCTTTTTATAGAATGAAATAGCATACAGGGGGCGGCATGGTGGTGCAGTGGTTAGCACTGTTGCCTCACACCTCTGGGACCCGGGTTCGAGTCTCTGCCTGGGTCACATGGGTGTGGAGTTTGCATGTTCTCCCCGTGTCGTCGTGGGGTTTCCTCCGGGT
>NW_026042867.1:0-84802 GCF_023856365.1 Brienomyrus brachyistius | reverse complement strand
CGCCACTTCCTCTTATGACGTCAGAAGCGGAGAATTAAGCTCCGCCCAATGTACCACATAACAATATATTGTATCCCAATGCATCAGTGAAACCAAGCCAACCACAATGGAAGCGCATCAGCCACCTCCCGCTCTGCTGCTCCTTCCTTTACTGCTTCTGAAACTGCATGTCCCACCCCCCCTCCCCCAGTCGCCAACCTCCACTCCTCACTTTCTTTATGTTCCTCTGACCCTGGCTCCTCAGTGGCACCACCACCCCACCCCCACCCAAAGAAAGCAGAAAAAGGACACAGGGAAGTGTCCTCACTGCGGCCAAATCCTTAATAGAAGGAACCTACGGATGCATCTGCGAAGACGTCACACTCCCATCCAAATGGACATACAGCACAGAACCACCTCCGCACTCAGTGTATCGATCACACAAATGGAGTGTTTGCAGTGGCAAAGTTTTTTATAACACCCAGCACACCAGTACATGTCATTAAAAGGACATGGGGTCCTGACCAAAAAACAATGTGTGAGATGGATATCTACAGAAGTAATGCAGAGTTTGCAGAGAGATCGAACCTTCGTCCATTTGAGTGCCACCACATTCAGTCCCTCTCGTACTGTCCTCCGGCCAAAATGGACTCTCCATCACTTACAGAGGATGTTTTGCAGGTCATGGTACAAGACAAGCGGCTTGGGGAAGACAAAAAGGAAAGGTGTTTGGTCAGAGAGAAGCAGATGAGCCCCTCTGTCCTGTCTGGTGACTGTGTGTGGATCCCCCTACAAAAGCACATTTCTGTATATGAGTCAACTATCTCCTATTACTGTGCCTTTGTTTCCTCATCTGCACACAGACTACACACGACTGAACCACATTTCTTAGGATATCCGAAGATGGCGGCGCGTGCACATGCAGCGGCTCAGCACTCCGTAAAGCGCTTCCCGTTCTTAGGCATTTTATGGTGTTTGTGGAGACGTGGCTCGGTTCGACAATCCCGGAGGAGGCTATCCAGCTACCCGGACGCACTATACACGCGCCAACAGGGCGATCGACTCCGGTAAGAGCAGAGGAGGTGGACTGTGTGTGTACACAAATAACAGCTGGTGCACAGACGCTAAAATCACTGACACTCATTGCTCCCTGGACTTGGAGTATTGGATTGTAAAGTGTTGCCCCTTTTACCTACCAAGGGAATACTCGGTTGTTATGATCGCTGCTGTTAATACCCCCCCTCAAGCTAACACTGCTATAGCTCTGTGCTACTTGCTAACTCCTATTAGAAAGCAACAGAGTGCCCATCCGCCAGGGGTGTGTATAATAGCAGGTGATTTTAACCAAAGCGAATCTGAAGACTGTGCTCCCAAAATTGTACCAGCATGTTCAGTGTCCTACAAGAGGAGCTGACACTGCAGACCATGTGTACAGTAATATCAAGCAGGGTTTTACAGTATCAGCTTTCCCTCATTTGGGCCAGTCTGACCACATCTCCCTGTATGTAACTCCAGCATATAGACCACTCATTAACATGGTGAAACCAGCTCCTAGAGTAAGACGAGGGTGGCCAGAGGGAGCATCTGAACAGCTGCAGGATTGTTTTGACCACACTGACTGGTCCATATTCGAAGATGCTAACATCGACACCTACACCTCCACTGATCTTTACTATATAAAATACTGCATGGACATTGTCACCAGCACAAAACAAATTTGTATCTTTCCCAGCAACAAGCCATGGATGACCAAAGATGTTTGTCTTCTGCTAAAGAGGCGTAACATGGCCTTTAGGTCGGGTGACGCACAACAATACAGCATTGCCAGGTCGGAGCTGAGGAGGGACGTCAGAGACGCAAAGGCGACCTATAGAAGCGGATTGAGAGCCACTTCGGCAGCTCCGATCCCAGACGTGGATGGCAAGGGATACGGCACATCACAGACCAAAACAGCAGTATCAACTTATCTACCGGCAACAGTGTTCCTTTGGCCGAAGAGCTCGATCACTTCTTCGGCCGCCATGAGAGGGTGGCTACAGAGACTGTTACGGCCCCAGCAGCAGCCATCAACAGGCAGGAGCTCATCCTGCAGAGTACTGATGTAGAACGGACACTTCGCAGTGTCAACATACGGAAAGCAGCTGGTCCTGATGGCGTCCCAGGGCGGGTGCTAAGAGACTGTGCCTGGGAGCTGGCTGGGGTTTTCACAAACATCTTTAATACATTAAAAACCTCTACAATAGTGCCATTATCAAAACAGACCATAATACAAACCTCAATGACTACAGGCCAGTGGCATTAACACCTATTATTATGAAGTGCCTGGAAAGACTGGTTCTGAAACATATAAAGGCTGCTCTCCCACCAACACTGGACCCTCATCAATACGCATACAGTACCAATAGATTAACAGACGACACCATTTCTACTGCTCTTCATACTGTTATGGTCCACCTGGAACAACCAGGGACATATGCAAGGTTGCTATTTGTGGACTATAGCTCCGCATTTAACACTATCCTTCCAAACAGACTGTTCCATAAATGGCATCCACCATAACATCTGCTTTTGGATACAGGATTTCCTAACCAACCGACCACAGTCTGTCAAGATGGGTCCCCACCACTCCTCCTCCCTATCTCTCAGTTCTTGTACTCCCTGTATACATATGATTGCAATCCAACCCACAATACTATGTCATCATGAAATGTGCCGATGACACAGCTGTGGTGGGCCTGATTAGCAGTGGAGATGAGACAGCATACAGGGAGGAGATTGGCAGACTGGTGTACAGCTAACAACTGGATGTTAAATACCAAGAAAACAAAGGAACTCATCATTGGTTTTAGAAGGAAAAGGGTGGATCACCAGCCTCTGGTGATAAATGGGGAAGTTGTGGAGAGGGTGTCAACATTCAAGTTCCTGGGCACACACATATCGGATGACCTCACCTGGACAAAAACAGAATTTGCTTGATCAGGAAGGTGCAGCAAAGACTGTACTTCCTGAGAGTTCTCAGGAGAATCAACCTGCCACAACCTGCCACAACATCAGAGTGTCCTGACCTATGGTGTCTTGGTGTGGTACAGCAGTAGCTCTGCAGCTGACAAAAATGCCCTGCAGAGAGTAATCAGAGCTGCTGAGAAAATAACCAACACACACCTACCTACCCTGGAATATATCTTCAACCCCTGGTTCCTCCGCAAAACATCAAATATCATAAGGACTCATCCCACCCTGCTCATAATCTCTTCCAACGTTTGCCGTCAGGCAGACAGACGATACAGGACAATAAAAACACACACCACAAGACTTTTGAACAGTTTTCACACAGAGGCCATCACCACCCTGAATGACGCTATGAAGTCGCTAAACATTGATTGTGGAATGACATGTATCCTTATTTTATGCCAGTTACTACTTTGTTTTGACAATACATGGCTGGTACTTTAAAATTACTCTGTGTGTGATTAATTTCTTTTAATTTAATTTAGGCTTATTTATTAGTTTTCTTATTTATTTATTTGTTTATTTTAAGATAAGATTTTCTGTATTTTCTTTATGTGGGTGTGATGCAGGGGAGGCATGGTGGTGCAGTGGTTAGCACTGTTGCCTCACACCTCTGGGACCCGGGTTCAAGTCTCCGCCTGGGTTACATGTGTGGAGTTTGCATGTTCTCCGCATGTCGTCGTGGGGTTTCCTCCAGGTACTCTGGTTTCCCTCCACAGTCCAAAAACGTGTTGGGGATAATTTGGCTTGCTAAATTGCCCGTAGGAGTGCATGCGTGAGTGAATAGTGTGTGTAAGTGTGCCCTGCGATGGGCTGGATGTAGCACACTTTCATGTTTCTGTGAAAAGTGATTCCAAAGTGAATCTTTACTCACTAAAACAATTTCACCGCATTGTTGTTCTTGCTCTACAATATTGTCATCTATACGTTTCATAAGAATAGTACACTTGTATGATCCATCAGTTTCCTTTATGAAATACTTAACAAATACCATCTCAGCCAATTTGTGTAACGGTCTTGATAATTGTACAGATGAATTCTGGGTAGATTTGGGCACGCCTCAGAGTCGTAGTGTGAGCGGTATGGGAGCGAAATTGGAGCGAGACAGAGCGACTGCTCCAGCCTTAATTAAAAAAACCGCTCCGCGCTCTGAACAAATTCCGCCTGCTCCACTCCTCGCTCACGCTCCGCTCACATGCTCTGGAGCACGTTTGTTTTTACTGTAACCCAATACTGTAGGATCCAGGGTTTACCTCCCACAGGAGGGAGAGGAAGAATTTTGACACCGCAGCAGGAGGATGCTGTGGTGCAGATGGTGATCGCCAATAACAGTGTAAGGCGGAGAGAAATCCACGAGAACATTATTGCCGATAACAACATATTTGCAAAGATCAACACTGTTAGCACAACTGTTTGTCTCAAGTTGTTTTAAAAAGGTAGCGAGGGTTATTTCTATTGCAATGAATACGGTCAGAGTAATAGGCTGGATGAGCCCTATAAAGGGCTTACTTTTATTGTTGCAGGCTGTTGGTCCGTGGCACCTGAACACTTCTAAACCTGTGGATTCCCATCTGCTCTCCAGTCTGCAGCACTCCTGTTTGTAAGAACCTGTGTGATCATTAAACCATGTGGATTGTCTGCCGGTTTTTCCACTTTATCTTTCAAAGACGCTGTTTCTTCTAAAATCAGTTATGTGCCCCCTGGTCATATGTATAGTAATTCATTTGCGTGCTCCCACTTGAAGAAATTTCTTAAAGTCAGTCTAACAATTCTCCTTTGTCAGTGTGATGACTTCAGTGTGAGCCTTTTACCTGTAGAGCATTTTGGCTCTATTACACTAGACTTCTGCAGTGGCTCAACTTTCTACGTATTTGACTGTTTAGTAGTAATTTTGGGCACAGAATGTTCTCCTCTTCATACAGGACTGTGTAAAAGTCTTGAGCTGTCAAAGAGGATGATGTTCAAATGATCTTCATGTTGGTGTAGAACTATAAAATGATGTCTGTCAGAACATGGCAGCTCTGTCATTTCACAGCCTCTCCGACAGTCACCACAGTATCTGCAGTCCCACCCCATGCATACAGCTATTTTTTGACTTGACCACTATCACACCTCTTATGGCTAATTAGTACCTCTTTGACTTTTGTTAACTTATTAAATTAATGAGTAAAATGAGCTGGTGGTGAAGTTTACATAATACTGTACGTGGAACGGCTGAGGTGCCCCTGAGGAGATGTTTGGGAACTGAAGAGGTGTTTATCTCACCACCCAAAAAGGCATCAGTAGCGTTTTGGAGAACAGAAGAAATACTTGTGAGTTTAAATTGTGTTTCTTTTAATTTCCATCCATCCATTTTCCAAACCGCTTATCCTACTGAGTTTAATTTGCATATATTCTAATGTTAAATAGTCCTTTTTCTGATCAATTATGTAATTACTACTCGGACGAACAGCATTAAACATTTTCTTTGGCGGCCCAAGACTTTTGCTCAGTATTGTAGGTAAGAGTCTTTAGAAAAAGGACAGGAGGTACTGTGAGCTTTGAAGGACACGTTACCAGCTGTATCTGTGCAACGCGCTACAGCAAAAGATTGAAAGGGTCTGCTGAGCAGAGCGAGGAATCGAGGCAGCGGTGAATGAAACTGACGAGAGGCAGACTGACACAAGTGTTTCCTTATATTATTCCATAAAGGAACTGCACAACAAACAACAATAACATGATGACCATGAATGACAAGTTACACTAAGGATGGTAAGGCACACACACGGCGAGTAATTACACAATGGCTAAGAGATCCGAGGATCAGGCAAGAACCGAGGACAGCCACAGTTAAAGGCACAGGTGACAACCCAATACACAGCACAAACTACAAACAGGGGCTATATACAAGACATACACAGGGCTATACACACGCGCTCACTGGGACATGCAGATGCTGCCGGCACTACAGTATGATAGCGTATTGGAATTATACACAGTTCAGTACAGTATCGTAATTTGAAAAGCATTTGAAACAGCTGTACTGTACATTGTCAAAAAAATCTGTAAATAGCGACACTGTCTATTGTATTACCTTATATCCATGTAATACATATACAAATGTCAGATGTTAATCTGCCTGAGACATGAAGAAAAAGGGAAAAAATCGGTTATAATGGTCATCGGCTTATAGCGATCAATTTCACCCAGACAGATGTGATCACTGTATATAGATTCCACTGTATTACCAGCTATAAAGGCAAGAGGCATAGCGGAAACTCGCTGACTTCACTTGAGTGAGATGCCTGAATGGCTGTCATGCATGTATTAGCATGTATTATTCAGCTCCATTCATGTAAGTTTTGCAGAAGGCTTACTGAGCTTCCATTTTGAGCAAACTGTGCCAGTCATAAGCACAAGTCTGCCTGTTGCTCCAGTGGCCTAATGGAAGAGGCACTGGTCTTCTGAGCCAGGGACAGAGCTGGACTGGGCACCTGGGATACATAGGAAATTTACAGACGAGAGGAGGCCATTCGGCCTATCAAGCTCGTCTGGGCAGAACTTACCTAATAGCTCAGAGTTGTTAAAATCTTATCTACTGTAGCTCTGATTTAAAGAAACCCAGGGTTTTACCTTGGGCTACACTAGCAGGAAGACTTTACGCTGTGTAAAGAAGTGCTTTCACAAATACATTTTAAAATGTCCTGCCGCTAATTTCCCCCTATGGCCACAAGTTCTAATATATAAACTAATATTGAAATAGCCATTTGGCTGAACAGCATCCAGACCTGTTAGAATCCTATATACCTGAATCATGTCCCCCATTAGTCTTCTTTCCTAGAGGTTGAACAGATTCAGTTCAGCTAACCTCTCCTCATAAGACATTCCTCTAAGACCAGGAATCATTCTTGTAGCCCTACGTTGCACCCTTTCCAAGGCAGCAATGTCCTTTTTAAGGTATGGTGACCAAACCTGCACACAATATTCTAGGTGGGGTCTTACCAAGGAATTGTACAGTATAATTGTAGCATCACCTCCCTTAACTTAAACTACACACACCTAGAGATGTAACCTAACATCCTATTGGCCTTTTTAATTGCTTCCCCAAACTGACGAGAGTAGAACATGAAAGCATCAACATACGCACCGAGGTCATTCTCACAATCAGCTAACTTTATTTCAGTGGAACCCATAAAATATCTGTACTTTATATTTCTGCTCCTTTCATGGATAACCTTACATTTATCTACTTTAAATTTCATCTGCCAGGTATCAGCCCAGTTGCTAATTAAATCCTATTGTAGCCTCTCCGCTGCTAGATCAGTATCTGCTACATCACGTACCTTGGTGTCATCAGCAAATTTAACCATTTTACTGTATGTATTGACGTCACTATCATTGGCGCAAATTAGGAACAATAGTGGTCCTAAAATTGAACCCTATGGTATCCCACAATGAACGCAGGCCCACTGTGACATTGTGCCTCTAATAACTACCCACTGCTTCCTGTCTGTAAACCAGTTTTTGATCCAGGCTGATACAGTTTGTAAAAACCCTGTAGCTTTGACCTTAAGGACTTCTGGAAATCTAATAATTCAATGAATCTACATGGTGGTGAGTTATTTGTGTTCTCTACTGTGAACACCCATGTACAATAATCATTAAATTCATTTACTATATTAATTTCATTTTCAATTATAAAGCCCTTACTATCCTGTAGATTAGTGATTTCAGCTTTTAGAGCTTTTTTGGAGATAAAACATTGGAAGAAACTTTTAATGTCATACTTGTCATTCATTTTTTAACTCAACCTGTAGACTCCTGCCTTATTTTGAAATCATTAGTTATCTTCCATTTGTGGAAGAGAGCCCTTCTCCCCCGGACTTTATTCTTAATTCCCTTAGTAAACCACCTTGGTTGTAGTTTCCTAGATTTAGTTCTGCTGGTAACAGGTATGAAGTCCTCTTGTCCTTTTAAAAAATTCCCATGCCTCTTCAACCGTTTTGCTATTTAACTTGTTCACAGTTTCTAGTTTCAGTCTCATACCATTAAAGTTTGCCTTCCTCACAATATATTTTTTTCTTTTGGATTTTACTCTTCTGACACGAAAATTAGCCTGAAATTTAACCATGTTATGATCACTACTGTCCAGTGGTTCTAAAACCTCTAATTTTTCAATCCTATCCTGGTTATTAGAAAAAAGAAGATCAAGAATGGCTTCTCCCCTGGTAGGGGTATTAAACTGAGTAAAAAAACAATCCTGTACCACTTCCACCATCTCCAGTTCATTTACAGAAGAGCCAGAGACTGTGTCCCACTGTATCCCTGGTAAATTAAAATCACCCATAACCACCACATCATTTTTATTACTCATAATCCTGATGTCGTCATACAACATTCTGCTTTCCTCTGCAGCTACATTAGGTGTCTATAACAAACACTGACAATTAGGCCATTTGAGTTTTTAGCATTTATTTTAGCATCTGTCATTTCCGTACTGGGCATCTTCCCAGGGCTACGGGGACCTTCAGAATTCATTATGCCCCCCCCCCCCCCATTATGTACTGGGGATCCCAAAGTGGAGGGGTGGGTTTGGGTCCCATCTAGGATGACTCCTTCTCTTTATCATATTGATTGTTGCGATGAACCAAGGCAGTAGAAAGTGTAACAGGAAGCTTCATCACCATACCAGGTCTGAGGCTTAGAACGGCCATGTCCTCTGCTGGGTCTCACTTTGTCTATGGCCAACAGCTTTTACCTGCTTGTCATGGTTAAATCAGGCATCGCTTGAGGAAGGCTCATGCTGCACCTCACAGGGGCTTTATAACCTAGGGGTCTCTGAAAAGAAGCACTAAGTACCATTATGTGTGTCCAGAGCCCCTTTGCTGTTTAAAGTGGACACACTAAGAAAACACTCACCCAGCCCCGACTGTGCAGCAGAGTGGCGCAGAGGAAGTGTGCTGGGCCCATAACCCAGAGGTCGATGGATTGAAACCATTCTCTGCTATGTTGTCTCTCTTTTCTTATGCCAAGTTTAAGTGCTTCACAGCAAATTGCTGATCTTTCCTTCATTAAGGCTCTTATCCCCAGTGTTCAGAGGTTTTCAAAGGGAGGTGTTTTGCCCCCCTTTCCTCAGCTCTTCTTTGAAATTCTGCTTCTAAGGTCAGCATCCCAGACACCTTTTCACTGATGCTGATGACACTGATAGAGATGGTGAAACATGGCACCAAGATAGAAGAATGAGTGAAGCACCAAGTACTCTAAAGTGTGTTATGATACCCTTTGCTATTTAAAGTAGAAACACTGAGGAAAGACTCAGCTGGTCATTGTTCTACTACCTGCAAGCCGATCATTAGTGCATCTCCAGCCAACCGCCTCTGCTGTTTTACAAAATTCACAGCTAATCAGCTCAAAAATTTGTCAGACTTTTTCATTTTCTGTTGGCATTTATACCCCTGACCGCTAGATGGCAGTGATGTAATCTATCTTCAGCCATCTGACTCATCCACTCCAACGTAAACAGAGTCAAAAACCAAAATGGCAATGCATGCAGGCACAGCGGCCTGGAGCTTTTCAATGCTACGCTTTTGTTGTGTAATATCTGACAATGTGCTACTGGTTTCTTTGCTTCTAGCACCAGAATTTTTTCTTTATTTTTATTCTTTTTTATTTTTGGTCTATGTATCTTTAGCTTTTATATGTATTTTATCTGTATTTATACTCTGTAAGTGTTAGTCTGTAGTTTTATGCTTACTATGGCGTCTACAGGCTTGCTCCAAATTACATCTCATTGTATTTTCACAGTGACAATAAAAGCATCTCACCTTATCCAAGGTTGGAGGTTGGATAAGGGCGCACCGCTAAAGTTTAGCTTTAGCAAACCTAGCTGTTGTGTTCACTGACTTATTACAACCTTAGAACACTAGGTGGCAGTGTCGAAAGGCAGACACTGTAGAGACGAGAAAGGAAGAAGTGTGATGAGTAGAGTGAGACGAATACGAACATCCGTACTGCTGTGCTACCTTGATGTTTTTGATGTAATGCTTGTTAAGTAAATAGCATTTCGTTTAACAGCATTTGTATATTCTCTGGCCTGGTTATTCGAGTGCTACACTACATTTCTGGCGACGAGTTTTGTGTTTTCACCTCTTCTTTTTTTTGCTGACTCACCATGGCTGGAAACGTGCCTGCACCTCCGATGTTTTTGCCGTGCCCGGGAGAGCCCCCGATACCTTTCGACATGTGGATGCGGATTTTCAAGAACTACCTACTGGTAATTAATGCAACGGGAAATGCTTGGCCTGAAGCGCGCAGGAGAGCTACGCTACTCCACTGTCTCGGAGCCGAGGGACAACGGACTTTCTACTCGCTACCAGATACAGGTGACTCCTTTGACTCTGCTGTCACTGCTTTAGAGAAACATTATACACCTAAAGTAAACGTTGTTGTGGAACGACATACCCTCAGACAGCGAAAACAAGCACCTCACGAGACTATTATACAGTATGCGGCCGTATTGCGTGATCTCGCTTCAAAATGTGGATTTGATGATAAAACCGATGAGATGATCCGTGATCAGCTGATTGAACATGTGAATAACTCAAACATAAGAGAGAGGCTCCTGCTCGAATCGGATCTGACACTGGACAAAACCTTAACACTCGCATCACAAGTAGAATCTGCTGTTCAACAAGCAAAAACAATAGCAGGAAAGGACAGTGTCTCAGTGCAAGCTGTACAACCTCGTTCACAATTCACTAAAAAGAAATACACACAGCACATTCATCCTAATAAGCCATTCAATGCCTCCACTACATCTTCCCGCAGCTGTTTCAGGTGTGGTTCTAACACACATCTGGCTAATTCTTCTCAGTGTCCTGCAGCCAAAGCAACTTGCAAGTCTTGCCATAAAGTTGGACATTTTTCTCGTGTTTGTCGCTCATCCAAGACAAGTGATGTACGTGAGATTCAGCTACCTAAACTGACTGTGCTATACTTAAACAACACTTGCCATGCACCACATACACTTACATGCAAAATCAATATCAGTACTCCTGCTTCTCTTACCAAAGAGCATGAAATGGTTGTTGACACAGGATCAGGAGTATCTATTTTGCCACACCACATCTATGTTCAGTATTTCAATGACACACCACTACTTCCACCTGTTAGTCAGCTAGTGACTTACACAAGGAAGAGAATTCCTGTGCTTGGTTGCCTACAAGTCAAAGTGAGTAGAGGAGTTCTCACTGCCCCAGTTACATTTTACGTGGTGAAGAAGGGCACTTCTCTTTTAGGAAGAGATCTCATGAAAGCCTTAAGCATCTGCATTGAAGGTAACACTACCCTCCCTCCCGTGTTTACCACAAACTCTGCATCTGCTCCCTGTATCCCTACTGCTAGTGCTGTTAGCTGTGTGACTGTTTCAACCGCTTCCTGCATCCCTACTACTCCAGACATTGGTTGTGCACAAAACTTTGTGCATAAGGTGAAAATTGACCCCACTGTTAAACCAGTACGCCAGAAATTACGACGCCTGCCTTTTGCTGTAAGAGCTTCTGTCTCAGCTGAACTTGACCGCTTGCTGAAAGCTGGTGTGATTGAGAAAATTGATGCATCACCTTGGGTTTCGCCTATTGTAGTTACAGGACGGAAAACTGGTGGAATACGAATGTGCACAGATCTCCGTGAACCAAACAAGGCTGTGGTCACAGATTGCTACCCTCTACCTCATGTGGATGAACTGCTTGCAAATTTACAAGGTGCAAAGCTGTTTTCTACAATCGATCTGGCTAATGCATACTACCAGTTGCCTCTTCATGAAGATAGCAGAGACCTTACAGCATTCATCACACATGATGGTCTGTTCCGATTCTGCAGAATTCCTTATGGCCTCACATCAGCCCCCTCAGCCTTCCAGAAAATGATGGCTGACATTCTCAACGGTCTTCCAGGTGTTCAAAATTATTTGGATGACCTTATTGTCTATGGCAACTCCCCTGTTGAGCATGACCAGAACCTCAACGCTGTCCTCCAAAAGCTGAAGGAGGCTGGATTGGTTCTCAATGAGAACAAATGTCACTTCAGGAAAACCTCCCTACGCTTCCTAGGTCATGTCATTACTGTAGATGGCATTCTTCCTGACCAAGAACACATTAATGCTGTCCTGAAAGCCCCTCCTCCATCTGACGCTGTTGCCCTGAGATCGTTTCTGGGCCTAGTGTCCTGGTATTCAAAGTTTCTGCCTAACTTTGCGACGGTTGTGGCTCCTATGCGTGCCTGTGTCAGTGAAAAAGACACATTTACATGGTCTCCTGCAGCACAAAGCAGCTTTGAGGAAGTTAAGCAACTTCTTGTGGACAGTCCTGCGCTTGCTCTTTTTAACCCTTCTCTACGACCGGTAATTTCCACAGATGCAAGTGACTATGGACTTGGAGCTGTCTTTGCACAAGTACAACCTGATGGCACAGAGAAGCCTGTGGCTTTCGCTTCCCGCACACTGACTGAAACGGAGAGGAAATACTCGACTGTTGAAAAAGAAGCACTTGCTTGTGTGTGGGCTACAGAAAAATGGAGAACATACCTGTGGGGACGTCGTTTTACTCTCCGCACAGATCACCAGGCATTGACAACACTGCTCAGCACAAAGGGAATCGGTCGGGCTGGTATGCGGGTTGCCCGCTGGTCTGCACGCCTGCTATGTTTTGACTATGATGTTGTCTATCGACCAGGCTCCCAGAACTATACGGCTGATTGTCTCTCGCGCCTTCCCCTGCCTGCGCCTCCTGACTCTATTTCAGATTCAGAACCCGAGATGGTGGCACATATTTCTGCTGTCCTAAGCTCCCTTCCAGTGGCTGACTTCAACTCTGCTTGTTCTTCTTGTCCTGAACTGTCAGCCCTGCGCTCACAACTTGAAAGTGGTTGGCCTCCATCGGTTAAATCAGTAAGTGGTGTACTAGCCCTATACTATAAGATCAGAGATGAGCTCTCCGTCAAGGATAACTACATCCTCAGAGGCTCAAGACTCATCGTGCCACTCTCCTTACGACACGCACTGATCATGCTTGCACATGAGAGTCATCAAGGAATCGTCCGCACAAAGCAACGTCTGCGCGACCTCTACTGGTGGCCAAAGATGGACTCACAAGTTCAGTCTTGCATTGCTTCATGTATACTCTGCCAGGTTAATGATAAAACAGCTTCTATTCACCCTGCTCCTTTGCAACCAGTCCCGCTGCCTGATGGACCATGGAAGAAACTTGGCCTTGATATTGTTGGACCCTTTAACACTGCAGTTTCTGCTTGAAAACAGGCGGTATTCAGGGCTAACGGGGGTTTATTTGGGACGACAGGACCAGGAAACATTCACCCACGCCGAATCCACAATGACAGACAAAGGGAACAGGTCAGACCAGGACTTAAATACAACGAGACTAAGCAAAGAAATCAGACAACGCTGGAAACGATCAGGGAAGCACACGTGGGAATTCAGGGGGCGTGGCACACATGAGGAGCCGACGAGCAGGGCATGACACATACATACATACAAACGCACACCCACTGCCACCCCAGTCTTGTCTCTTAACGCACACGCGTAGGCCTTTTTGGAAAAAACATCAATCACCGCAAGCAGACCCATCATTGTACGTCGCCAGCCCTTGCATGTCGCATAAATCGGCCTGCCACTGACACATGGTTGTCAGTACAAACACTCTGTTCCTGGGGAAATTCTTTTTAACCGGTTTATGTGAATTTGTACATTTGTACATCTTACTTTGAAAAACTTTCATGTTACATTTTAAAACATTTGTACATCTTTCTTTGAAAAACTTTCATGTCACATTTTAAAACATTTGTACATCTTACTTTTAAAAACTTTCATGTTACATTTTAAAACATCTGTACATCTCACTTTGAAAAACTTTCATGTTACGTCTTACAAATATTTGTGTAACTAAAAACTATGGTCAAGTTATATTACCATTCTTTAAAGTTTTTAATGTGTATTTGCAGCATGGTGCTAAATGCAGCTTACTGGTTGCCATTAAATGTAATTAAATAATCATGTACACCTTCTTTAAAATAACAAGACTATATCCTAAATTCTTACACCCCTGCCTGATTCCACAGTTCCTACCCCACACTTATGTGTCCCCCATCCCACCCTTCCATGACTTGTGAGATAAGGAAAGCACACTTCTGCCTGCCTGGTCGGTCATTTCTAGCCACTATTTAGGTTCTTCCTCAAATCGTGTTGCCTAAATGACTTATATCCCACTCATATTAATTTAAAATTTCGCTATAACAAAACAATCCTTATACATTTTAATAAAAAACGTGAACTATATATGTTTGTTTTTTTGATTGAGCAAACTCTTTTGTGTTTTTGTGTGCGTGTCCAATACAACTGTAGTTTGTATCAACTTTTTTTTTTTTTAGTTTGACCTCCAGGGTGTGTGTGTTTGTCCGCATGCGCGTGAATAAACATTTACTGAAAAACGTATTTATTCAAATAACTAAGACTTTATTCTGTCAAAGTTTTTAAAAATGTGCTTAATAGTACCTAACCGGGGGTGCTCCCCCAGAGACAGTTGCTAGTCCATTTATTCTTTTAAAGACTACTGATTCCAATTTGGTGCCATATGCTTTTATCTTGTAGTCTCATTCTCTCAGAGTTTCTCTCAGACTCGCGCAGCACGGCTCTCAGCTCTCCGGCATCGCTCTCTCCGAGTCCTTTGCGGATTATCCAAAGCCGTGGGGACCTTACCACAGTACCGCACCAGACACAGCGTACGCTCACGCTCCATCAGGTAACCCACCCCGCTCAGCCCCGGCGGCGGCGCCCGACAAAAACCCCGACACTCGTAAGCACTCTCCTCAATATAAAATTATAATTTTTAAAATAAATAATAATGAATAATTAAATAAATTAAAATAATAATAAATAAATAAATCCCTCTCCCGTGACGTCACATCGTACCACCACAACCAAGCCCCGCCCACAAGTGAACTTTTGACCCGTGACCTTTGACCCAACCTGTCAATTTGATGGAAGCGGTATCCTCTATCTCTCTCTAGGGACATTTTTCACACAGTCAACAATGACAAGATGCAAACAGCGTGGGCTGCAGTGAACATAAAATAGATGGAGATACAGCTGGTCAGCACGCTCTCTATGGTGCCTCCGTAGAAGGTGCTGAGGATGGGAGAGGAAAGCTCTCTTCATCCGGCGCAGGAAGTGCAAACGCTGCTGAGCCCGTTTAACCGGTGATGTTGTTTGGTGACCAGTCCAGACTGTCAGTTATCTGCACCCCCAGGAATCTGACGCTGCTGACCAACTCCACAGCACTGTTGAGTGCTGAATGATTGGGCTGTTTCCTCCTGAAGTCCATGATCATCTCCTTGGTCTTCTCCACATTCAGGATCAGGCTGTTGTCACTGCACCATCCCACCAGTCTCTTCATCTCCTCTCTACAGGGCAGGTCGTCACTGTTCCTAATGAGACCCACTAATCTACTTTGGATTAAGCCTTCACCTCTCACCCCCCCATCACAGACTAACAATGCAACTTCTTCTCCATCCTGCGCTGCTTGCTGTACTGCATGGAGAAGGTTCGGATGCTGTCCTTCACACTCTCCCACCATTCGGCCACGGAGGGGAAGGTAGGCTTGTCCTTCTGCCACTCGGAGAAGTGATCTAAAAAAAGGTGTCTAAAATCTCTCTCCTCCAGGATCTGCAGGTTCATTTTCCAATAGCCGCCCCCATATACAAGGGCGTCTATGGAGACAGTGGCCTCCACTGCCAGATGGTCAGTGGGCCACTGTGGGGAGAGGGACACCTTTTTAAAAGCAACGGGGGGTGAAGCTAAAATGTAGTCGATGCGGCTGCTGGCTCCGCGACTATTATGCCAGGTGAAGCCCGGCATGCTGGGGTTGCATGTTTTAAAACCGTCCACAAGTTTAAAGGAACGAATAAAATGGCCTGAGCTGGCATCCTGTCTACCCTCCAACGAGAGCCAGGGCGAGCTGCTCCACCTTGTTCGGAGACCCCTCCTGCATTGGTGTCGCACTCGAAGGGGCCTCCTCCACCTCGACCAGGGCTTCTCCTCCTGCCCCCGTCGCCGGCTGTTCCTGCCCAGTCGTGGGGGCTAGAGCTCCCCCACCATTCTCCGTGCCGACTGCTCTGTTACCCGACAGAGCGTCGGCATATGTAGTCTTTTTCTGTGGGCAGGAACGAGCCAGATGGTCCTCGCCGTTACAGTGTTTGCAGCGACGGGGGCCCTTGCAATCCCTGGCCATGTGCCCCGACTCCAGGCAGTTGCGGCGGCGCAGGTTGGCGCATCCCTCCAGGGTGTGTCCAAAGCTGTGGCACTGCCGGCAGAAGGGAGGCTGTCCAGAATAAAAAATGTATGCCTTATTTCCCTGTAGGTTAAAATAGGCTGGGGGGTGGCTAAAACCGCCTGCCCCATTAGCGTCCGGGCGCAGGCGGGCCTGGAACTGGCGTCGGCCAGTCCAGATCCCCAGCTCATCCCGGATGTCCCTGTGGCCAGGAAGGAGGTCCACATACTTTTTTTTAAAAACAAGCAGACGGACTCGGCGGTAACATGCGGGTTAAAACAGTGGACAGTAATAACCCGCTTGTCGGGCCACCACAGAGGCTCGATGGTATACCGTCTAAGGAGAGGGTGCTGGGCCCCCTCCTTGCTCCGCTCCAGGACCTTGCTGCAGCTGTCATCGGTGGACAAGGTGACCTCAAAGAATTCGAAGGGGCCATTCCGCGGTACGCAAAGAACATCTTCCATACGAAGGCCCAGTGCTTCGAAGGCCACCTCCCGGATGAAGGCCAGCCGGTCGGGGAAGGTGCCCACCTCCCCCTCAGCCCTCCAGCAGAACCGGGCGGTATTCCGCAGGCCCCCGCCTGCTACCAGCCACGGCCCGCTGAAGGGCTTCCTCGATGGTCCGCCGGCCGTTGCCATCCGGGAAGGTCCACCGACGTCGCCGCTGGAGCAGAGTCCTTCCGCCGCCGTGGTCTCGACGTCCGCCGTCCGCCAATCCGGGATGAGTCGAGCAGAGCTAAACTATAAAACCAGCTAAAAATAAAAACACCAGTTCGCCCAGCAGGGCGGCGGACAAGCCACCAGCCACTGCGGGATCCCCAGCCTACTAAAAACAGTAGTAGTTATGACCGACTCGCGTCGCCATAATGAGATTTAGTCGTACTTACGTTAAAAACCAAGGAAGGCACGGGTCGCCCCGTGGCAGCGGCGGTCAAGCCACCTGCTGGTCACGCCTTAGGTTAACCGTGCCTTCCTCTAAAAAACCCGACACAGTCCGTGAAAACCGGTAAAAAGTCAGTAAAATCCACTTGATTTTAGCCAAAAGGCCGAGAAGCGATACCCGCAGACTGCACCCCGCCGACACAAAATCACAATCTAAAAGGCTGAAACACCATGCAAATCAATGCCAACCCAGTACAATAAGAATTTTATTTATCAAACATTTAACAAATAGAACTACCTGCAGAACTATTACCCTTAACACAGGCAAAAGAGCAATTCCACCAGCAAATACAATTATACACCATTAAAATCCAATTACATGGCCAATAAAACAATTAAAATGTTACCTTACATGCATGCCAATAAAAAGTTAAGACAAAAAGAAAAAGTTCAAAAAGGAACATACCCGCAGACTTCCAAACTCTGCACAAGGGTCGGGCTAAAACAGCATCATACACTTTCCTAAAACACATAAAATCAGTAACCTTAGGAATAAAATAGGTCAATCACAAAATAAACAGCACAACAGATAAAATAAAATGTTAATGTTAGGTTGAAGAAACTGTTATTAATCATTTTGTTATCACTCCTGTATGATCAGCAATGAATGTAAATATGTATATATATTATTTTGTTTTCCCCTAGCCTCATACTTTAGATTATATTAATAATAGCATTCCCACCTTAGCAAAACCAGAACTTTCTCTCACCTCCCTATTCTGCATGACTCTTGCGCCTCCCACTGACTATAAATAAAGGAGTCAAGGGGAACCACCCTTTGTAACACATTCTGCTGTAGTTTGCATTGCAGAGAGTGTGGGTACCCTTGCAAGTAAAACTGTAACCTGTGTGTGTCTCATAAATGTGGAGTTGGGGTGGAAACGCCGGGCGCTTTCCCCAACATAGAATTTGGTCCTTCGAGCCGGATCCGAGGAACCCCGAAGACGTCTCCAGTACGCCGAGAGAAGCGACACCGAAGTCTGTCGACAGCCACTCGAAGTCGGGTGCAAGAAAGACCTGTGATGTGAATTCGTCATCAGGCCGGTGGTTAGAACTGCGCTCGACGTCTGGTGATGTCTGAAGGACCTCGGTGACGGAACAGAGAGCACACTATACAGGTGAGAAACACGGCACCTAAGTGAATAGGTGGCCAAGTGAGAGATACGGCACCTAAATAAGTAGGTGGCCAAGACATGCATGTGGTTGAGGTTAGCCGAAATTAACCGGGAGAGAAAGTAGGCGTTATTGGAAATATATATATTGATGTATGTGGATGTGTTTTTATAGGTTTTAGATTAACCTACACGATCCACCCTAAAAGCAACAACATACTGGTGACTGAAGGATAAAGGACGGGTTTCATCCCTGAAAACTAACACCGCTGCTCTAATAGTGAACAGTAGAAGGCCGTGTTGGTGTCCTCCTGAGGTCTCATGCCAGGGACTTGCTTTTAGGATTTTTTATTTTTTGTAGTGTATTCAATAAAAGGTAACAATGGGAAAAAATCAGAGTAAACAAATCAAACTAGAGGGAGATGAGAAGTTTATGGAAGGATATAAACCAGGATCAGGACAAATAAGTAGTCAGAGATGGAGGAAAAAACATGGGTTTGAAGGAAAACTCCATACTCCAGACATATTAAAGTTACAGGGAAACTTAAAACTGGAGATGTTACAGACTACCAATAATAAAAAAGGCCAAGATAGAAAAAAGGAATACGTTTTCTCTGATGCATGGTTAGAACAGAGTAAACTAAGAGATAATAAGAGACAACAGAAAAAGGGAAATAAGGAGAAAAAACTGCAGGTGGCTTTAATCACACTAGACGAAGAAACGGCAGCAAGACCTTCTGCCCCTCCAGCTCCTCCACCGCCCCCACAAATTCCGGTGCCTGCACCGGCGCTGGTTCCAGCCACAGATAGACAAGAAGCAGGGGGGGGGGTGGAACCATCTCGCATGTTAACTCGAGGGTCTGATCCCTCTCTATATCCTGTAAAAGATTTGGCCACAGCTAAAGTACAATGGCATCCAAAAAATAACACAGAACAAGAGGAGGTAGAATGGCAGTGTCCCCTCGTAGAAGTGGCAAACCCAAATCGAGGGCCAAATAATGCAGGACCCGAAACTATGTTAGTATATAGACCCTGGACCGCTGAGGATAGAACAGCGGCTTTAAAAGGAATACCCCCGGTTGAAGAAGGAGTACCCGAGTTTTGGACTGCCATCCTAGAATTACAAAGTAGTTTTCATTTGAACGGCAGGGAAATGTACCGATGCCTAAGACAGTTGTTTACCCATAAATGGGGACGTGTGGCAGGCGACTTCACTGGACACGGTGCCAATAATGATGAAGTCTTAGCACATGACTCGCAGGAACTCATACAAGCATTACGAGACTTGCGAAACAGGGTAGAGACAGCCTTCGTAAGACGTGCAGATTATGGGCGAATAGCGCAGTGCAAACAAAAAGATGGAGAGGAACCTGAGGATTTTATGGATAGGATGCGAGTGGTGTTCAGGGGAAATTCAGGAATTCCTCACGACGAGGAAGACGGAGGAGTGTATCAGCAACAATTAAAACGAGCTTTTGTCGCAGGCCTAAAGCCTGAATTGCGAAAATATCTCGACAAACATTGGGTACATCAGAATACTGGCTCAGTCCAACAAGCCTTAGAATATGCCCAACACGCACAGAAAGCGCAGAAACAGCAAAAGACAGATACAATATTCAGCGCCTCTGACGTGGTAGCGCTAGTGCAAACGATCCCTCGGGGACGCGGGGGATTCAGAGGTAGAGGAAGAGGAAGATTTAGAGGCCGAGGAAGATTTAGAAATAAACAAACAGGAGGGTTTTCACAGGAAACAGAGTGTTGGACATGCGGGAAACCTGGACATTTAAGCAGGGACTGCAGGTCAGGGAAGCGACCATTTAATCCAAACTCCACCGAAAATGACCAATGACCCTCCTCGGAGACCCCTGTTGCCGACACTATCCGAGGTGAAACAGAGGTCATTTTAAGGGAAGAACCGGAGGTTACCTTACAAGACCTCCTGGATGAGGAAATAGATTTGCAAGCAGTATGTCAGCTATTAGCAGAAAGGCAGTGGGGAACTTTGCCAAGTCGGAAATTAATCATAAATGGCAAAGTATACGAATGCCTGTGTGATACTGGAGCCTGTAGGACTGTCCTAACCTCCAGTCCTCCTGAAGTCACATACTCCTCATCTGTCATAAATATAAAAACAGCAGGAGGCCAAACAGACAGTCATCAGCTAACAAACCCAGTTGCAGTAAAAGATAAGGAAACTGGGATTGAATGTCAAGCACAAGTGTTAATAAGCCCTTCTTGCCCTGTCAATCTGTTAGGCCGTGACCTTATGGTACAGATGGGCATTAGTGTAGTTGCCACAAACTCTGGCATGAAAGCAATCATAAATGAGGAAGCCTATGTTGTGCAAGGAACCGGAGCACCACAATATTACTGGTCACTGGACCTAGGGGGAACTGCACAGACACGAGAATTGTTGCGAAAAACTAGAGAAAAGCAGTCCCCTAAACAAACCCAGTTCATGCCTGACGATGCCTTACACGTCACTATGTGGTACAAAGGCACCCCAGGACCAGATTATGCCTATGACAAAACGTTTCATGCCCTCCAAGACACTTGTATTACCTTACAACATTTGTATGTTAACTCCACTACTGGCTTTTCTGCTGCCTCAGTCATCTTATCTAATAAACAACAGGCTGTGTTCAGAGGGGAAACACCACACGTATCTCTATCAAAACCACCTCAGATGCAGTGGAGGGATGTAGAGATGTTCTTACGAGATTCCATGCACAGTTACAATGACTACCAACCCGTACCTGGCTCCTGTTGGAGCTATGACAAAAAACACAATGTGTGGCGGTTCCCTTTGGGATGGAGAGTTCAAACCACTCTCACCACACACTTGCAGGACCCAACCTGACAAATTTTTTCTGTTCTGGAGGGGGGATCATGTCCAGATCTAGATCGCCTCCCGGAAGGGTTGTGGTCGTCCTCCCCCACTGATGTAGGACTGGTAAAGGGGTTCCCACCATACAAAGTAATTGTGAAATCAGAACACCGCCCGGTAGTTAGACAATACCCGTTAAAACCTGAGGCAGAGAAAGGTATAGCCCCTGTAGTGCAGGATATGTTGGCATCAGGAATATTGCGAGAGGCTCCTGAGGCCACTTGCAATACTCCTATCTTCCCTGTCCAGAAGGGACATACAGGGAAATGGCGCATGGTGCAGGATTTAAGACCAGTTAATAACATAGTGCAACACGCAGCACCAGACGTGCCCAACCCACACTTATTGCTCAACTCATTAACCCCTGATAAAAGTTACTTCTCAGTAGTTGATCTCAGTAATGCATTTTTCTCAGTACCATTGCACTCTGATTCTCAACATTTATTTGGTTTCACCTATAAGGGAAAAAAATACACATATACTAGACTCCCTCAAGGGTTTTCAGAAAGTCCACATGTATATACCATGGCCCTTAGATATTCTATGAGTACCTGTAAAATACCATCCCATAGTCAAGTGCTACTGTATGTAGATGATATATTAATTGCTTCAGATACAAAACAGCATTGTAAGGAAGCCACACTGTTGGTGTTACAGCATTTATATGATACAGGACATAAAGCATCAAAACAAAAATTACAATATTGCAGGGAGGAAGTTATATATCTTGGACATAAACTCTCCCAACAAGGTCGATCATTATTAGAAACTAGAAAACAGGCAATACAAGAGGCACCAAAGCCAAAGACTAAACAGCAAATGATGTCCTTCTTAGGACTTTGTAATTATTGCAGAGAATGGCTACCTGATTATGCCGCACTCGTTCAACCTCTGCAAACCTTAATTTATGGGAAAGACATGGCCTTAAAAGATAAAATTCAGTGGACAAAAGAAGGAGAATTGGCATTCACAAACTTAAAAATGATGCTACAAACAAATGTGATACTTGCCTTACCAGATTATCAACAACCATTTACCTTATGTGTTGATGCTAATCAAGGTTATATGAAAGCGGTATTAACACAGCCGTTCGGGACAAAGGAAAGACCACTAGCATTCTATTCTAAACGATTAGATGCAGTAGCAGCTGGTTTTCCACAATGTTTGCAAGCATGTGCAGCTGCTGCAGAAGCAGTAAAATTATCAGCAGAATTAGTGTTGTGTCACCCACTCACCCTGAAGGTGCCACATTCAGTTTCATTAGTTTTACTGCAGACGCCGCTTCCGTTCCTCACACATGCTAGACATCTGACCTTAGTCTCACTCCTGCTTTCACAGTCAAACATTACTATACAGCGATGTGGTCCTCTTAACCCTAGCACCCTTCTTCCGACAACGGAAGATGGAGAGCCACATTCGTGCAAAGCAGTTGTGGAAGAGCAAACAAAACCCAGAGCAGATATTTTACAGACCCCAATATCAGATTCAATGGTTGTTTATGTAGATGGATCAGCATCAAAAAATGATATGGGAAAAAATAAGGTCGGGTATGCTGTAGTTACGTCCACTGAAGTGTTAGAGGCCAATGCACTCCCACCTGCTTGTTCAGCACAAGCGGCTGAACTCTATGCTGTAATTAGGGCATGCGAGCTATTCAAAAATAAGTCACTTACTATATACACTGATAGTCAATATGTGTTTGGAGCTGTTCATCACCATGCAAGAGTGTGGAAAAATAGAGGTTTTAAAACATCGCAGGGAACGTCTCTAACTCACACAAACTTACTACTTAGATTATTAGATGTTGTACAATTACCGACTCGCCTTGCACTGTGCAAATGTAAAGCACACCAAACCGATGCTTCCACAATAGCTAAAGGAAACAACTTTGCAGATAAAACTGCCAAAGAAGCGGCCCTGAAACAGCCCACCTTATCAGTGGCAGACATTCTTTTCATAGATAGTGATGTGCTGTGTGATGCACAGATTCATGCTCCTAAAACAGAAATACAGAGTTGGATCAAGAGAGGAGCAATACAGCAAGGGAAAGTTTACTATATGAATGACAAGCCCATCCTACCAAAAAACTTATACAAAACAGCTGCCTTAGTGAGCCATGGAAATACTCATGTCTCAACAGGAGGGATGGTACATATTATCCAGCAATACTTTTATGCTATAAATTTTTCTGATTATGCAAAGCAATTTTGTAGAACATGCTTAATTTGCTGTAAACATAATGCACAGGGTAACATGAGACCAAAACGTGGCCAGTTCCCTGTAGCTGAGTACCCGTTTCAAGTTGTACATATGGATTTTATTGAATTATCTTGGTCACAAGGGAAGAAGTACTGTCTAGTCATTATAGACACCTTTTCTAAGTGGGTAGAAATATACCCTGTAAAGCACTGTGATGCAATGACTGTTGCAAAATGTTTGGTAGGCCATTATTTCCCTACTTATGGCATACCTCATATTATAAGATCAGACAATGGGACTCATTTTGTAAATCAGACCATGTCCCTTTGTTCACAAGCATTAGGTTTTACGCTTAAGAATCATTGTGCTTATCACCCTCAGAGTGCAGGCTTAGTGGAGAGAACTAACGGCACTATTAAAACAAGGCTCAGAAAAACAATGGAAGAGACAAAAAGGCCGTGGCCAGAATGTTTGTCTCTAGTAAAATTGTGGATGAGAATAACTCCCATTCCTGCAGGATTAACACCTTTTGAGATAGTGTACGGAAGGCCGTTTCCTCTAGCAACCGAAATGAGTGATATAGGGAAAGCGGACAGAGAAAATACATTGGCTAATTGGATGCGAAAGTTGCTATCATCACAACAAAAACATAGCCCCAGTAGTCTGCCAGTAAATTCTGTTTCTAACCAACAGGATAACTTGCAGCCAGGGGATTGGATCCTGGTCAAGGTCCTGTTGCGGAAGGAGTGGAGCATACCCCGGTGGGACGGTCCTTATCAAGTCCTCCTCACAACACCAACAGCTGTGAAAATAGCAGAACGACCTTCCTGGATACACAAAAGTCACTGTAAACCCATCAAGCCCTTATCAGAGGCCTCAGCGACAGAGTAGCAGTGGAAGTCCGCTACAAAGGCACAGTAACCAATAGGGTGCTGCTGTCTCAACCCGGTGAAGAAAACAACTGAGCTGCACTCTATTAGGATGGCTCTGACGGGGTGGGGATGTGGTAAGGTGACTCTAGGGGTCATTCTTGTTGTTGGACTTGTATGGTTGTCCTTGCTCCCACTAGCTCCATTGCAACACCTACGGCGATGGACCCATGACGACTTCCATCTGCGCCCATTGCCTGCTGACCACTCACACCCGTTCATGAAGAACTACTGGTATCGATATGTACATGACACTATAACAGCAAAAAATGTGACGAATTGCTATGTTTGTTCTGTGATGCCTACTCATAGTGAAGGACCCACTGTATATGGAAAACCCATGAATATGTCCCAGGCCAAATGTGCTGCATCTTTTGCAGGTATAGGGTACCAAAGTATTGTTTCACTTATATTTTCCGTAGATGGAGACTATGTTAATATCACCACTAATGGGTCAGGTAATATTACTGTAAAAACTGTTGTGCAAGATGCCACAGGAATATACCCAGATGACCCTGGGTTCCAAAACGGCACATGTCTCCAAGACTTTTGGGTGGATTTCAACGTAACTAAAACCAATGTATCATTCCCCTTTTCTGTCCTAATATATCAAGACCCAACCACATATAATCATTCAGTCTGCTACAAACAGAATAATGGTACTAGGTGGATCAGAGGCAATACCACGAATTGTCATACGACCTTCGTTAGCAGCATGTACGGCTCTCCTGTCTCGTTCTTGGGGCCCAGTAATGGAACTTATTGGGTGGACGGAGTGGCTTGGTTATGCGGACCTCGTGCATACTTTGTCCTACCACCGAACTGGTTTGGAGTGTGCGCTCCTATTTTTGTTTCAGATCACACCTTCCTGATAGCACAGGGAAGTAAGGTTTCCATCAGAAGCAGGAGGAAGCGTTCGATATCAATACAACCCCATGACAGTTTGTGGGGAACAGACGTACCCCCTGAACATAAACTGTGGGGAACAGGCAGTAAAGTTGCGCTGTCCCTATTCCCCTGGGCAGGAGTCGGAAAGCTCATGCTACGAGTAGAAACTCTAAATTATAGACTAGGTCTTTTCATAAATAGTTCGATACTAATTGATCAACAACAAAACGAACAATTGGACATAACCAGACAGATGGTTATCCAGAACCGTATGGCATTAGACCTACTGACAGCTGCACAAGGAGGAGTATGTGTCCTCCTGAATCAAACGTGCTGCACTTACATTCCTGACAACGTGCACTCACCTAATATGACAATTGCCCTCGACCGCCTCCGTGACTTACAAAAAGTGATGACCATGGACAGTCAACCGCAGTCCTCCTGGCTGGACTGGTTTGTTACAGGAACATGGTGGTCCATACTGATGAAAATGTGCCTACCTTTTGTTTTGTTTTTTATTTTGTTTTTCTGTTGTTTTATAACTGTTATACCATGTTTGAAAATGTTTATTAATCAAGCTCTTAATGCTGCTTTTCGGACACACAGTACAATGTTTCTCTCCCTTACTCAGAATATGGAGACAGAGCCTGTTTCCAGCGATAGCGATGAAGAAGACATGTAATTCATAATGACGGCTGAGCCGAAAGCACCCGTGCAGGGCTCGGACCTGAAGTAACGGAATTAGATGTTTTTCTATGATAAACAGGAGGAACGACTCCTGATGGTTTTCTGTACTCCACAGTTAGGATGATGATGATGTGATCTAAATGACAGTTGTACTGGAAATGCTTTTGCAACTTGTACAATACTGATGTTTTTGATCATACTGTCATGATAAACAGGAGGGACTGTTAGGTTGAAGAAACTGTTATTAATCATTTTGTTATCACTCCTGTATGATCAGCAATGAATGTAAATATGTATATATATTATTTTGTTTTCCCCTAGCCTCATACTTTAGATTATATTAATAATAGCATTCCCACCTTAGCAAAACCAGAACTTTCTCTCACCTCCCTATTCTGCATGACTCTTGCGCCTCCCACTGACTATAAATAAAGGAGTCAAGGGGAACCACCCTTTGTAACACATTCTGCTGTAGTTTGCATTGCAGAGAGTGTGGGTACCCTTGCAAGTAAAACTGTAACCTGTGTGTGTCTCATAAATGTGGAGTTGGGGTGGAAACGCCGGGCGCTTTCCCCAACAGTTAATAATGTTAATATTGATGAATATGTGCCAACAGTGATCAACCAAAAAAGTGCTCAGTAAATTCTGTACATGCCATTAAATACAATCCAAACCAAATAAAACACAAGCACAGAAAAAGAAAGCAAACTTACATAAAACCCGAGGTGTCCTTTGTGTGCTTCAGGAAAGCACATCATGTCAACCCTGTAGGATGGATTGTCACCACCTAGACGTACTGGGGCAGCCTAGGATCAAGGCAGTTAGATGGATGTCAGCTTACCTCTGGGGGTAGGTCGTTTAGGTGGATGGCAGCTTATTTCTGTGATCAGGGTGTTTGGGCAAATGTCAGCTTGCCTCTGAGATCAGAGTGTTTAGGTGGAAGCGAGGTTACCTCAGGGGTCAGGGGGCTGGGTCAAAGGCAGCCTACCTCTGGGGTTAGGGCATTTGGGTGGATGTGAGCTTACCTGAGGCGCCTGCGTGTTTGGGTGGACAGCAGCTTGTCTGAGATCAGAGCATTTGGGTGGATGGCAGCCTACCTCTGGGGTTAGGACATTTGCGTGACTGTGAGCCAGGTCATTCTGGACCTGAGGGGTCTGCGTGTTTGGGTAGACCGCAGCTTGCCTCTGCGATCAGGGTGTTTGGGTACATGTCAGCTTACCTCTGGGGTCACAGCGTTTGTGTGTAGGGCAGCTTACTACAGCTAACTCTCAATTAGTTTAACTGAATTTATCCTAAAAAATAATATTCATCTCTATACCTGACACACAAAATACCGTGACTTATATATAATGTGGCATGTTGTAAATGCAACCAGTAATCAGAAGACATGTGAAGACACACAGAAGTGTGACATGTGCTGCACACCAGGGCAATTTCAGAATCCCAAATCAGATCTGTAGTTAACACCAAGCTATGGTAAACCAAGTGGCAACTATATACATGTATGGAAATCACACAACCCGAAAAACATATTAATACACAGGTATGTCTGACTCACTATCAAAAACGATGTAAACTTCTGTAGTAGATTAACAGACACAAAAAACCCAGAGGTACACCAACGAAAACACAGTTTTCCAACTAGCAAGTCGCAATTAACTTCTAAATTATCGAAACCCAGCTACATCGATAAGTACAAAAATTACCACGGAACATACATGTATTAGTTTAATAAAGTTTAAGCAGAAATTATCTAAATAAATCCGGCTTTAGTTTTGTTTGCCGGAGCTCGAACGCCGGACATGTCTTACTAAAAGGGCGCGAAGGGGGCAAAGTAACCATGACAACCGCCTGCGGCTGGCGCCACACAACGTCGTTGACCGCAGTCAGACTCTCGCGTGTTTATGTCTGACCGACTCGCGTCGCCATAATGAGATTTAGTCGTACTTACGTTAAAAAAAAGCTCTTACCAACCTCATTTCACTGTATCCTATGCACAGCAATTTATTTAGCTTTCAACAAACTTAATTTTACAGAACAGAATTTCGGTATTGCCTCATCATGAATATATGATAATAAAAAATTCATTAATTTTCTCTAGTCAACGCACTGAATTACGACGGCCAATATTATGTATTATTTTGACAATAATATAAGTAGATTATTCTTTTACTATATGTAAATTCCTTAATTATATTCCATTGCTACTTTACAAAAGCCTTCAGGAAGTTTGGTGTTTTCATGACAACTAACCAAGTGTCTAACCAGTGTTTACCTGAATAATACAGAAAATTAAATGACACTTGTTAAACTCACCTGGACGTACCTTTTACAGTCGTTTAAACCGTCATGAGCAATGCTGAAATCACTGTTGCAAACAGTTCAGCGCGTAACATTGTCATTATTTTTCATCCTTATTAAACAAGGGCACGTTTTTGTGTAGTCTGTGGTGAAATGCATTTTATATTTTCGTTTTTTGAGACACTCTCCCTCCGCCGTGACGCTCCATGGAACCAATACCTTCGGTTCTCTGGGAGTTAAATAAAGGCCCGCCCGCACTGAAATATGATTGGCTTATATGGCTAAGTAAACCAATCAGGTTTACAATCTAGCACTGGCTACATGAAGAGTCACACATATAGGGATCCACACATACGCACGTTCTCTCTTTCTCTCTATCCCTCTCTCTCTCGCTCATTCCTAGCTCATTTACTTGCTCATTCGTGTGTGCTACTGTCTCGCGTGCATGCTCTTGTTTGCTTGCTCTAGTTTCCAGGATATTTTTTTTTTAATTTAGGGGCATCAGGGAGCCGCTGTCAATATGCGGGAGACTTGGGATGTCTGGATAACTGCTTATTTGTACTATCATGATAACTGATCATTTCCAGGGAGCCGTAAATGTTTACACATATTTATTATTTTATAATATTTCATGTATATTTTCAACTTATTCACACCTTATTGTACCATGCGTCCATGCATACTTTACTGTAAAATCAGACAGATAAACATTTAGAAAAATAATCGATTCTACAACTTAACTTGCAGCTGTCCAATTACACATCCATATTTTATTGCTGCAGATAACTGAGGTAGGTGTGGTATATAACGCTGAAGGTTAGACGTATAGTACAATAACATATGTACAACATGTGGTCATTTCAGTCAGACAAACGTTTAAAGTGGAAAACGAGCTTTATATTTTACCGGCAATTTCCATAGCACGTCCATGGACACTGCCATCTATTGAACAAGTAGGGTTACTGAATCGTGAAATGTTTTTTTAGGACCACTAAAAGAGGATTATCAGTATGAAGGTTTATCAATAAAAATAATTTATTAAAATAAATATTACAGGACTCTCCCTGAAAATAAGGTGTTCTTAGCTTCCAAAGCCAAGGACACATTCTAGTGATTTTCCAGGAGAAAACAATCAATCAGCTCATGTTGAAGCTCACAAGGTGTGGAGAACAAGAAAGACAAGTAAGGGAGAAAGGCAAGGTGCAGAGCATACACAAGCAATGTAGCGGCACATCAGTTATAGTGTATGATTAAAAATACATCATTTCTCACAGTATCAATAGTGGCCCATTGCTCCTACTGTAGCCTCACACCTCCAGGGTTGTGGGTTCAATCTGCACCCCTGCTGTAATAAACAGTGAAATTATCACAGTAACACTGTTTATCAGTAAAATAGTACAATACTGTAGAAAGTAGGGCAATATTTATGAGAACCTTGCCGATAAAATGCTGCAATGCACTGTAATTCAGTACGTAAACTGCAAATAAATAAACTGTAGAATTTACTCAAATTAAATGATGTAATAATTTGCACTCGCTTTTTTGGGTTGAATTTAGTATACGCAATTCTAGGAAATATTTTAAATAAATCAAGTTAAAATCTGGGGTGGCATGGTGGTGCAGGAGTTTAGAATGGCATCACCGGTTCATCAGGTGTGGAGTTTGCATGTTCTCCCCATGTCGTTGGCACTGTTGCCTCGCACCACTGGGACCCGGGTTCGAGTCTCTGCCTGGGTCACATGTGTGTGGAGTTTGCATGTTCTCCCCATGTCGTCGTGGGGTTTCCTCCGGGTACTCTGGTTTCCCCCCACAGTCCAAAAACATGCTGAGGCTAATTGGAGTTGCTAAATTGTGTGAGTGGTGTGTGAGTGTGCCCTGCGATGGGCTGGCCCCCCATCCTGGGTTGCTCCCTGCCTCATGCCCATTGCTTCTGGGATAGGCTGCGGACCCCCCGCAACCCAGTAGGATAAGCGGTTTGGAAAATCGATGGATGGATGGATGGATGTTATTCCAAACAATAAGTAAAAAAAACACTTACCGTGTCAATTCTAGGGAAATTAGTTTCAGTAGTTTTGTGGTTGAGGTGACACTTCATCCAGTCCAGACGGTGGATAATTGCTAGGCAAAACATCAGGTCAGCAGGATCACCGCTTCGTTTCACAACTAACATTTTCCGGGCTCTAACATACCGGTCTCGCACTTGTTCCCACTTGTTTTTATGTAGCCCTACCTCTCGGCTCTGCTTCAAGTGGGCTCTGCCTGCAAGATTTCTGACAGAGGGGATAATCCAGATCTGGCAGGTTAAGAATAATATTGTGAAGTTGTTTACCAATCTCTACCTCAGTGCCCTCTCTAAGATGCCAAATAGTCTATCTGCTGGGGAAACCTCTGAATGCTTAGGTTCACCCATCCCTACTGCAGGCACAAGCAGACTGATGGGATGTGCCAGAGATGTGGTCAGAGCATGGCTGCATAGTAATGATACTGTCACTGCCACTGGAGATGTGGATGCAGTCCTTAGTGTCCTGAAGCAGCATTCTTATTTGACTGTGCATTCTGGGATGCCTCCAGCAGATTTTTGTTCAACCAAGTCAGATGCTAGGGAGGATCCTCTGGACTATTGGTTTAGGCTGAATAAGGCAGCAGATGATGCCAAAGGGTTTATTACATGAGATGTTAGGGCACTGCCATGTCTATTAGAAATTGCTCTGTAGGAATATCTTATTAATGCTTTTACATTTATCTGATGCTTTGATCCCTGCGATGGGCTGGCCCCCCATCCTGGGTTGTTCCCTGCCTCGTGCCCATTGCATCCGGGATAGGCTCCGGACCCCCCGCGACCCAGTAGGATGGATGGATGGATGCAACAAATACCAGTTACCATGTTCAGAAGGTCAAGTGCACTCACCCTACCCTTTGTTGGCATTAAGTGGATAACATTTGCTGGGTGATACTGTATGACCGGGGGAGGCGTTTGATGATGGGCATCTACTTTGATAATGCTTGGGTAATAGTACCATGTTTTGTTATTTAATATAAATACTTGACTGAACCAGCTTATGTATTTGGTCTTTAAGAAGTTTTTACTGTTGTCTGGTGTGCTGTCATATAACCTGTCTGACAGAAAGCTGTTTCTCCTCTCAGCACTAGGCGAATGGAAAAAGCCGTGAGCTGGGCTGATGACGAGTACTGGGCAGCCTGGGATAAATGGGATGAGGTGATCGAATGGGGAGATGAAGGATCTTCACCTAAAACACCTTCCTCCAACCAGGCTGGCACCAGTAATGGAGACATGGATGCTGGGGCGGTGAAGGAATATTATCAGAATAAAAAGAAAAAGTCAGACTTTAATCAGAAGTCAGAATTCAAACATATGTATTTCTGAGTTGGAGTCAGTCTGATATTAATTGAAACCACAAACTATGTAACACTATGTAAATGATTCTCACTGACTGAGCAACATTGAAATAATTTCTATAATCATGTTTACTATAAAGAGAAATGTTTCTGTGCAACAGGTCAGCAAAAGAAATGGGTGTGCAGAGGCCTAACAGTGAGGATACGTAAATACGGATGACAGTGAACAACAAACCCCACTTCTGCCAACCATAGTTACCCCATCAGTTTGGAGGGAATCAGTGGCTGAGGGGATGAGGAGATCCACTGGGCGGGAGGACCCATTCTCTGTGGCTGAGTACGAGATCCACCACTGGTCCGGAGTGAGATACTGGTCACGAGAGGCAAAGAAGACACCTGTAAATGAAAAATCCATTCTGGACCTTTGTAATGCCCTGCAGTCATTTACTCTCTCTTGGGGGGAAGGCTGACAGGATGTCCAACACCCAGAACCATATTTAAACCTTTAAAATTATAAAATAAGTTCAGTCTGATATTGTGTCAGCCAAATGGTGTCATCAATGTGCATCATAAATATAACACCTAGCTGATGGTGGACCTAAATTTTCCAAATAAACCAGGAATCATATGAATCATGTCAGTGCACTTTGTACTGAATTGCTTTGGTATTTATACCATGGAATGATGACTATTCCCTTACATAGTCATGTGTGACGTATTGCTGTAATGCAAATGTTTTTTTTTTTTTAAACTCCCCATTCATTTGTGTTCCTGCCACTCTATAGCTAAGTACAAACATTGAATGATAAAGGCATAGCGGAAACTCAATGAGCGCATTTGACCGAGATCCATGGATGGATGTCATCTTCTCCTGAACTGTGAGTGATAATGTCTCGGCCACAAGATGCATTTTGTTCATGTCACTTTTGCAGGCTTGCTTATAATTTTCTGAGCTACCATTGTGAGTCAAGTGTCCTGGTCATAAGCTCAGGTCTGCCGGTTGCCCCACTGGCCAAATTCCCACGGCCCTGACTTTCTGAGCTGGATATCGTGGTTTTAAGTCCCATCTGGGGTGATTCTTTTTTTACTTTTCCCAGCTGCCTTCTGCTTTGTGATATAATAAATATTGCAATAAGTTTCATCTTCATTTTCAATTAATCAAACTGTATGAAAACTATATTTGCAGCAATTACAGCTTTGCAGTCCTTTGCCATTAGAGCTGTCCGTTTATGACAATATTAGGGGAAATTTCAATCCTGCTATTCCCAGAGGTGGGACTGGCTTGGTATTTTCTCTGACCTCATGGTGAAGCTGGTCTCACATGAGCTTGATAGGCTGGAGATGTGATGATTCTGTAGGCCAGTCAAGCAGGACAGTTCTCTGGATTCCTCATCTTTCACCAGTGTGCTTTGAATCAGCCTTGCTGCTTGATAGAAGTGCTGACCACAGGGAGTGGCATGAGTTGTAAAACAGAGCGGTAACCTTGCTGGTTCATTGCACCTTGTACTCTGTGTAAATCACCCACCTTACCAGCACCAAAGCAGTCCCATACCGTTTTACTCCCTCTGCCATGCTAGACAGAAGCATGGCAGCTATTCTTTGAAGTTGTGCTTCTAAGGCCAGTATACAAGTTGTATTTTCCCTGTTGCAAAAAACACTGGTAGAGATGGCACAACGAGGCACTGAAGGTTTGAGCCTTTTTAACCATTGTATTGAAAACTGGTTCACTACGCGAAGACAGTGCACATGAGTGACATTTCGTGGTGAAAGTACCACTCCTGATTATATATATATACATGTATGTATATATATCTATGTGTGTGTGTGTGTGTGTGTGTGTGTGTGTGTGTGTGTGTGTGTGTGTGTGTGCGTGCAAACTGACAGACTGGGAAAATGAATTCAGAAGTTTTGTTTTGCTAAAAGTAAGTTCATTTTTAGAGAAAATTAGTCACAAACGAAAACAAAAGAAACTGATGGATTTTTCTCTCTTTCCTATCAAGTGAAACAATAATAAAAGCAGACTTAGTTATTGAATTTATATAAAGAATAACAAACTATCTGCCATTCTTTACGGTCACTTTTGCCAAGTTTAATGCCCTTTCTTGTCAATGACCATCATGAGCCTGCAAGGTTCTAACAGGTCGAGATGCTCTTCAGCCAAATGGCTGCTTCAATATTAGTTTAAATACTCATGGCCATAGGTGGAAATTAGTGGGAGAACATTTTAAACTGAACTTGAGAAAACACTTTTACACAGCGTGTAGTTAGAGTATGGAACAGTCTTCCTGTTCATGTAGTGCAAGCTAAAACCCTGGGTTCCTTTAAATCAGAGCTAGATAAGATTTAAAAAATTCTGAGCTATTAGTTAAGTTCTCCCCAAACGTGCTTGATGAGCTGAATGGCCTCCTCTCGTTTGTAAATTTCTTATGCTCTTATTATTTTTCAGTCCAAACTTGGTACCTATTTGGAATAATAGATATATTACCCACAGAAATCAGTCCCCGTACCATGAACGTTGGGTAGAGAAGAACATCTGGTCAGCTTTGCATCTATTGGACATCACAGGAAATGTTCTGTTTTTTGAAAACTTTTGTTTAAAACATAATACAGTTTATTAAAAAAGAGTTTGATATTGTTCTAAAATCTATTCCAGCTGCACATTTAATGTTGGTCAGGAACCTTTTAAACAATTCTCCCCTTCTCCTATTTCATAGCCTCCCTCCTCTCCAATACAATGGTATTATTTTATAAGTAGGGTAAATTCCTAAATGAAATTATTAGACATAATATTATTAGACGTTGCTTATGAACTATTTCGTCACCTTTCCAATAAAAATTCAAATCAACCAGTAAACACATTTGCACTAAATATATTTATTATCCAATACCCCCCAAAGTCAGAGTTACACTTTAAAGTATTCAATGCTATATATACCTGTAATTAATTTCTTCATGCTAAGTTTAACTTTGATAATAATACTTGCACCTTTTAAAATAATGACATAGAAACTTTGGACCACTTGTTCTTCTCTTGTTGCTTCTCAACAAGTACAAAATTTCATTTTTTGACTTCCTTTACTTGTAATGATATTATCTTTGGTGTTGTCCTAAATGATGATACGCTTTATCTTTTACTCAATAAAATTATATTGGGTATAGGGTGTCGTGCTCTTAACATCATGTTTTATATATTATATATTCATAAAACAAGTGTCATGCCCGGCTCGTCCACTCCTCCTGTGTGCCACGCCCCCTGATTACCCACGTGTTTTCTCCCGATTGTACCCAGCTGTGTCTAGTTAATTTGCTCAGTCCTGTGTATTTCAGTCCGTGTCTTACCTGAGTCCATTGTCTGTCATTGATGTTAGTTAGCGTTTCATGTCTCCTGCTCCCTGTTTATTTATTAAATCCCTGGTTTACCCTGACTTCCGCCTGTCCGCCTGCTTCCTGCCCGTTCGCCTCGCACGATCGCCGTTCCGTCCGGCTTTGAACATGACAACAAGATTCTTCAAAACTCCTCCAAACTTTTTTTTATCTTCAAAAAAGAACTTTCTCAGTTCTTCACAGCTTTGACGTTAATGAGGAAAAAAAGCTGCAGTGAAACTTTTGCAAAGGATAAGGGGCCAAACTTTTAGTCCGTAGTACGTGGCGATCGTCAGTCGAATTATGCACTGCTTTTTGGAGCTACAAACGTTCCTGTTAACTTTAGGGATAACAAAAGAATGATGTCATGAGATTCACTGTAATAAAATCACTTTCAAATATTAACGAAATGCAACAAATAAGACTTCTTTAATTCTTATACAGACTGAGAAAATGAATTCAGAAGTTTTGTCTTGCTAAAAGTAAATTCTTTTTTAGAGAAAATTAGTCACAAACGAAAACAAAAGAAACTGATGGATTTTTCTCTTTCTCGTATTAAGAGAAACAATAATAAAAGCAGACTTAGTTAGTTATTGAATTTATATAGAGAAAAACAATCTGCCATTCTTTACGGTCCCTTTTGCCAAGTTTAATGCCCTTTCTTGTCAATGACCATCATGAGCCTGGTATCAGTTCACACACACACACACACACACTCACTCACAACCTCCTAGATGCCGCTCTGAGAAGTGTAATGTTTGTGATCGTGGTTAATCTTATGCTACATTAAGGCCCCATAGTTAATGATGGGGATTAAATCAGGCGATGAAGACAGCCAGGTTACAATTTCATCACCTTCCAAGCTGGTTTTAAGGTGATGTCTTTTCTTTGTTTAAGAATTTTCTGTGCCTATTCTTGAAGTTTCAACTTGTGAGCCTTATGCATTGTATTAAGCTGATGTCTGTGTCAAAGTACGCATGAAAGAAAATTAGACTATTTTGCTGGCTTAGGTCCTACAGGCTTGTTGGCTCAGGGTGTCGTGCTCTTAACATCATGGCTGAGCTCTGCATGTCATATGCATGTTCTGCTGCTTGTTTCCTTGTGCCTGTGTGTGTCTGTGTCTGTCAGTGAGTCCTATTCCTATGAATATTCCACTTCCTTACAGTATGTCCTATTGTGACTCCCCTATGATCCTGTACTGAATATATTATAAAATGCATGGACATAATCAAATGCTACATCTTCCTTAACTATTCATTTAACATTTTTTAAATGATTTATTTTTCCACTTTTACGTTTAGTGGTCACTCCATAAGAGCTGTCCTTTAACGTGCTGCGCAGTGTCCCTGGATGCTTTGCAGTCCACTGCAAGGCTTGGACTTGAGGAGTCAATTCATTATGAAATGACTCCCAGTCTGAGCTGTGAGCTAATGCAGAATAACCAGAAGCCAGGTAGTGACTCTTGGTTGCTGTAGTTGTTCTCTTCTGACCAGGGAGGTGTTCCACTAAGCAGGATTTCTCAGTTAGCGGAGTTAACTTAAGCTAGAAGTCATGATTGTTCAATAGGAATGCTCCTTACCTCTTACTGGACAATTATGAGTGAGCCAGTGTCTTGTTTAAAAAGAGAAAATCTGTATCCATCTTCTGAATTATTCTGAATTATTCTACTCCTAAACAAACAGTTATCCTCAGAGGCAGCATAACATCTTGGCAGCTGCTCAATGCAGCATTGAAAAGCACTACAGAGAGTAATGAGCTCACAGATGTAATGAGCACAGAGCACGCTGCTCTCAGCAGTTGAGGACATAAATTTTTCCCCACAGAATACTCTGCTTGTGTAGTGTTTGTACTTGGCCTGCTACTGAAGGGGCATAAGTGATAATTAAGTGACATGATAATAAAGTGCATTGCTGGGTGTTTCTTTGCCAATCTCGCATGAAACAGTACTGTGATGCAAGACAGGGAGCTCGCACTCCCTCATTCAGAGAAGGGCACAGAGTGCGGCTGTGGAAACCAGCGCATGTGCAAAAAGGGCATCAGAAATTCTCTGCACCCATCGAGACCCATCCTGGCTGACGGGAAAGCATGGCATGCTGCCCATTTGGCCTCAGTACCCAGTGGACTTCCCAAATTTCCAGCCCTGCCAAAGACTGGTCCTGAAGGAACAGTTGAGCTTGGAATGGCCTAAGGAACTGGAAGCTGTGCAGCCAGGGCACACAAACCATCATCGGCTCAAGGACTATGGAACTTCACAGAATTAAACAAAGAAATGAAATGCATGTTCTGACCGTGATTTTCTGGTTAGAAAGAGATACCTTAAAGGAAAAGATAGATTCAGTATAAAATATATAACAGTTGTTCGTAGATCCTCTTACTGTGGTCCTCAGTGAATGGAACATTTCTAATTGTAATTGATTTCTGTTGGAAGCAAAACAGGCAGTTCATAGTGAAAAGGTTGTGCAGTTACAGGAAGGCACAAGCACAATGTTTTTTGTTGAACTTACATTCTATTTTGTCTGGGGTGTAATGACCTTATAGGAAGAAATGTTACAGGTAAGGCGTGTCTTTAATAGAATACAGTGCTGCTGCAGGAAGTAAAGGGGGGATGTTGCGTTCAGTTAGTAATTGTTCTGTTTTCCATATTACTGTATGGAACCTAAAGAGGGTGCTGTAAGGCTGTTTGATTCGACTTCAATTCCTATTCCAAGAGTCAAGAATGGATAGTATATCCCAGGCAGCAGTTTTCCAGATTATCAACTTCAAAAACTAAAAAATATGATAGGAAAAAAGTCTTTGTAAAATTAAGAAGTATATAATACTATGAATGACAAGGGGTCTTAATACTTGCATTTCAACCAGTTCACATGTTCACACACCGCTTCATACTTCAATATAGTCAAGCTGAGAAGTAAGGGTTAGGGTTATAATTATCAATAAATAATGTACTTCCCTGTGAAACAATGATGCTGGATGTTTATTTGCATATCATGATATGGTGCAGCCTTTTAATAGGTTTCTGTTTTTCTGTTAATCCTTCATGGTGTTGAATAAGTCAGCAAGCATAAGTGTAAGGCTAGTGAGTGACTGGTGTTTTCGGGGGAGACTCCCTAGAGCTGGAGAGAAATACCTTAAGGCACGGGATGAAAAATCCCAAATCTTCCAGGAAAAATGTCAGCATTATATGTATTTGCCACACAGAACAGAACAAAAAATTCCTTAGGGAATCACACGCCTACCATAGTCACGCCAGAACGCCTGGCAGCCACCAAATCAAACATAGGAAAAGGTCCGGATTTATAGCGTTAGAATGTGGTAGAGACTAATATCCATAACGTACCATCCTAGAACACACTGTGCTCTAAAATTTAAGCCCAATTAAAATCTGAATATTAAATGAGGAAAATAATTTGATTTGTTCTTCTATCCCAAGTTGTGGTCTAAAAGCAATAAGACCACCATCCATTATACCTGCTTTGGGGAAAATGCACTCCTGTAGCCACTAGGGGAGCTCTCACCTCTTCTGGGAAGTGAATACATGGTTAGTGCCAGGCGCAAATGAATATCTTTGATTTTGCATCCATGTGGTAACTTGTTGAAGTTGTCCGATAGTCAGTAATACATGGTTTAATTATTATGATTGTTTATTTATTACTTTATAACATCTAAAAGAAACTGAAATAGGAAAGCTTATTTTAATTTATGGTCCACTGGATAAACACAGACATTACAGACGGTTTTTGAGTCTAATGCTGAATGTTTTTTGCGATCATTTTTCTGCCTGCATATGCTATGATTGGTGCAGTGAAATTTGAGAATGTGTTTGTGGTCAGTATCATAGCCTCAGACAACAAACCAATGCTGTAGTGTGTCACTGTGTTTACATGTGAGAGGGGTTCCAGTTACATAATGAACTCGTTCTAATTGTTTTGACGGAGCTCGACAAACCTAAAAAATAAATGCTGGTTTTATCAAAAACTATGTCATATAGCTATATTTCAGATTTATTACAGCTAAACACATCTCAGAGCTCCTAGGAACCTCCTTCTCCCTACATTTCCCTCCTTCACACTCTTCCCTCAAATACTGTTACATTTGTCTTTTTTCCACACTCACACCCTGTCTTGATCATACTCTGACTACATGGCATCCATATGCAGGGCAAACTATTTTACAGTCTTATCTAGTATAATAGGACATGAACATTGAATTTGATAGTTATCTTTTATTTACACATTAGGACACAACGCATGAACATGAAGGGATCGTTTGCATTTGCAACCAACACCTCCGCAAACCCCCCTGCGGAATACTGGCCGCGGACAGGGGTGGGAATCCCCAAGCTGGAAGACTGTACTGCGTCATGTTAACATTAGCTAGCTAGTTAGCATGGATACAGAGTGCACCGGGCTAAAACTATAAAGGACGTAAGGTGTGTGATATAGTAAAACACTTACTAACTGGTAATGCACGTTAGCATTACGTTAAATGACAACTTTACCTGTTACTTACCAGAATAGCCTCCTACACGTGCGACGAATGACAGCAGGCAGAAGGCTGCGTGTTTTTCAGAAACACACCGGAGTTAAACTTACGCCGCATTATTTACCGGCACTTCTAACACCAACATTTGCAGCCGTTAACTCATATGTGGTAGTAACACTGAAATTACTTTCTCTGCGTCAAAATAAGGCAACACTGTGATTTTGATACTTTATCATTTATACTTAACTGTACCTTCCTCCCATTCCTCCGTCTCTGCTTATTGACATTTAGGAGAGTCTCAGATATAAATTAACAATTCAAAATTATCAAACAAAGACAGACACAACACTGAAAAGATGACAAAGACACAGTTTGAAAAGTAAATATGTTTTATTGCAAATCTCTTATCTTAACATAGCCTACCTTATCATATGTTAACTTAACCCATCTTATATCTTAACTTAACCTATCTTATTATATTTTAACTTAGCCTATCTTATCATATAACTTAACCTATCTTATCTTATTATATTTCAACTTAGCTTATATTAATATATTTCGTCTTAGCCTATCTTATATTTTAACTTAGCATATCTTATCCTATCGTATCTTATAGCTACATTAACACTTAAACAGTATCTCTTTCCGTTGGGTCCCGCGGGATCCCAGTCCCAATGCAGGGCTCTAACACGGGTATTCTAAGAAAAAGAAAATAAACACTTTACTTAACTTTACTTAAAGCAGTCATATAACTGCATTATACATACCCAATTAATGCCTTATAAATCATTTATAAAAGTATAAAAAACACGGCTGTAAATACTTATACAAAGGCATAACACATAGCTATGCTGATAATGCATTATGAATGCTCTGATCTATATATACACAATAAATATCTTCATAATACATTATATCGGCCATTAATCCATAATAAACAAGGCTATAATGTGTTATGCTTTTTTTGCAAGTGCATTGTGAAGGTGTCAATAATGCAGTTATATTACTGCTTTAAGTCATTTGTAAACCTGAATTCACAACCTTATATTTACTGCCTCTTGCTACTTCTTCTGAAGGGCAGGGGACAGCAGAAGAAGCACCACTTCATCTTCTTCTTCTTGTGGCTCTTCTCAGTATCATCTTCAGAAAGATCTTCGGCATTCACATGGAATGATACTTCTTCTTCACTGTAGATCTTCTCGGCAGCATCGGCATCTTCTTTTGTTTTATCTGTCTTCATCACTTCAGTCTCGTCCTCTTCCTCAGGTCCTTCTTCTGGTATAGTCAGTAGCTGTGATCTTTAAGGGGGGATATTCTCAACAAAAACTAATGCTAGTATCCCGTCAGTGTCACAGGCAAGTAAACATGTTATGTATCTTATTTGACCGTACCGCAGATTTTTTTACCTGTGAAATGTGGTTCCCTGTTTTCTAGTTTTAACATTCCTCATGTTGTTGCAGTTTCGAAAATAGTCGGTTCACTAAGTCATATCTATGAATCCTCTATTTCACAATTACCATGCCAACATCGCATATCGCCCAAGGAGGCACACAGGGTTTCAAATCTATGGCGGTGCTGCCTACACTACTACCAGTCACATGACACAGGAGCTACCGAATACCCGCCAATCGGGAGCCGGCTAGATCAACCACGCCCACCCGTCACATAGAGGAGAGTGAGGCGAAAGAAGCGAATCAGTTTAAAAATGTCACCATTAACGCGGTATTTAGTAGTCTGGAGATATTTTACTTTAAGCAAGGCACAAAATAAAGTTGTAGTATTTGTAATAAAATTTGAAGATTAGCCATCCCCAAGGAGCTGACAGGAAAGCCAGGTACAGGTTTAGTCCTCCTTAATCAGCTTGTCGGTTACTAAATGTCGGCAAATAAGCTTGCCTTTTTCTGTGATTTTTTTTCAGTTTAATTGACACTTAAAGAAGTAATCTGAGACCTGAGATATAACATTAGCAACGATGGTCATTTTTTACACTCATGGATTTTAACATTGAGGACGTGTGTCACATGTCATTTTCACATAGAGGGAGTTTAATTGTTTTTATCTGTGTCTGTGTGTCAACATATGTCTATTTAGTTATGTCACTGAAATGTATGATTAGTATTGACATTTCCATAGACTACTATGTTTTAATAAAAATGTATGATCCTTTGGGAGTTGGGCAATAGAACGGAATTGTAAAGTATCAATAAGAAATACTATTAATGAAGTAGCCGCCGTAACCTTTTGCTTTGTATGAAGTGTGCATACAAAACACAAATAATGCAGTTGTACTGTTATGTATATAATTTAAAAGGTATACTTGCCAGCAAAAGATTGAGTTAATAAAATTAAATGAAAAGTATTAAGACCCCTTGTCATTCATAGTATTATATACTTCTTAATTTTACAAAGACTTTTTTCCTATCATATTTTTTAGTTTTTGAAGTTGATAATCTGGAAAACTGCTGCCTGGGATCAACTATCCATTCTTGACTCTTGGAATAGGAATTGAAGTCGAATCAAACAGCCTTACAGCACCCTCTTGTGACATACAGTAATATGGAAAACAGAACAATTACTAACTGAACGCAACATCCCCCCTTTACTTATGTATTCTTCTTCCTGCAGCAGCACTGTCTTCTATAAAAGTCACGCTGTCACGATCGCGGTCGGGCGAAGCGGCGATCGTGCGGGCAGGCAATACTACATAAATTTGGGGGGGGGCAGTAGTGGTGGGCTTGTTTATTTATTCTACATAATTGTAAGATATAAATGCGTTAATTAGTAAAGAAGTTATGGCTAAAAGATCTTTCCATCTACATCTGTTGCTTGTTTATGTCTAATTATCGCTCCAAGATGGTGGCGCTGCTGACTCGTTGTGGAAAAGCGAGATGAGGCATCTAGGCTTTCAAATTCATGAGCACCACCATGTACTTCGTTTAAATGGGAGGTTCACCCCAAAACTATAAAAAGATATTTTAGAGGGGCCTTAATGCTATCTATTCATCAAAGTTCTGCTGGGAGTTGTTCAGGTTTGGAAATATCAGCCGTAGAAATGTCGGGCTTCTATCGAAGTACACTACTCGTATCACTGCGCATTAGACACAAGCGCGAGCTGTGTGTGGAGTTGGGTAGAAGGAAATAGTTCGTATATTAAACTGCTCGCGACGAAGTCTGTGGATTTTCTTAACCTGTTCCTGATTTCTGGTAAGGGATATTGCTGTTGAATTTTTCAAATACGATGTTCTGGCGCTTTAAGTAGTGAAAGCAAAATTGAATCTTATTATATTGCTTATTCATTAATAAGTACCTATAACATGTATACTGCCCAATGTTTTGATTTAATAAATATTTAAAATTAATAAATATTTCAAAAATACTTCAATATTTAAAATGGTTCATGATTTTCAGGAGCGGTACAGTGGTTAGCATTTCTTTGGGTCCCAGGTTCGAGTCTCCGCATGGGTCACATGTGTGCGGAGTTTGCATGTTCTCCCCATGTCGTCATGAGGTTTCCTCTGGGTACTTTGGTTTCCCCCCACATTCCAAAGACATGCTGAGGCTAATTGGACTTGCTAAATTGCCCGTAGGAGAGCATGTGTGAGTGAATGGTGTGTGAGTGTGCCCTGCGATGGGCTGGCCCCCCATCCTGGGTTGATTGATGGATGATTTTCAGGTCACACTGCCCCCTCAGAGCCCACCAATCAGTGACTGTCTCATAGTGTGATGTAATACACAATGTCCGCACCACCCACTTTTCAGTGAGCAGTAAAAAGACACCAGCTTGTCTCAGCGGACAGCGGCTCTTATCAGATAAGGGGAAAAGGACGAGATATCAAAAGTAAAAATAAATATATCACATTTGGTTAACATCAAATGAAAACAGCCCTGCAATAATATATTGGATTCTAGGATATCACCTATCAAAAGGGTGAATCTATTCTAGCAGACCATAAAAATCCAATTATGAACAGTGAAAATGGGCATAATAGGTCCCTATAAACGACAGGTTTCTGTCCATGGTGCTGAAAACCAGGATTGGCAGAATTCACATTACAGCGATTCCCCACTATATCGCGGATTTTCCTCCGACGCCTCACAATTCTCTGCGTATCCCGTACATTGTTTGTGGTCCGATTGTTTTCGTTTTGTTCTAAGCCCTACGATGGAAGACGTTGACCATTCAGGAGAAGGTAAAACTTCTGGATGTGCTTCGGGAAGGAAAGCGTTATGCGGACGGCGTTCGCCATTATGGTTTGAATGAATCAACAGTACGCTACATGAAGAAGGATGAAAAGAATGTGTAAGAGCCATATATGTTTTTATTTTTATATATTCCATTACATATATAGAGAGAAAGTTGTGTGTGTGTATACATATTAAAAATTATTATTTTATTATTATTAGCCATTTTAAAATGCCAAAATTAGGCATTTTGTTTTTTATATGTCTGTCTCTCAAAATACTGCTAAAAAATATATTGTTAGGTGAGAATACATTTTATTATTACAGCTCACCTAACAAACTTCATAGCCTAGCCTAGCATACCTTAAACATGCTTGGAACACTTGCATTAGCCTACAGTTGGACAAAACTCGGGGTAAGTTGTCATTTTTTTGTAGGTTAGTTTGGTTTTTAAATTGGACCCCTCATGGTCTGGGTGAAGTTATGCTGGTCTTCGCCATCTGTGCACCCGGTTCGATTACTGACCTTCCCACATGTTCTCCCAAGGAACCTGGCAGATGTGGACAAGGACGGCCAGCTGACAGGGGAGGAGTTCATCCTGGCTATGCACCTGGTGGACATGGCGAAGGCCGGACAGCCGCTGCCCCTCACGCTTCCCGGGGACCTGGTGCCCCCCTCCGTCAGGTAGACAGCCGCCGCCGGTGGCCAATCGGTGAACCCGGCAGAGCAGTAAATAGAGCTCTGGAAAAAAATTGAGACCACTCTATACTGGAAAAAAAATCTGCTTGTTTAAAGCTGGTTTTGCTGGCAGAAAGGTACGCTGAGCGTCAGGTTGCTTCCAGGTTCTAAGTACGCAAGTGTACAAGAATATGGTGAAACGGGAGACACTGAGAAAGGCCAGAAAGCAGCCAGGTAAAGGGTGGAAACGACTTCCCAATGCTTGAGATGCCCGTTCACTTATCCGACAGTGCCTCATGAATCATGACCTCAAGTGACCTGTACTTGGTGGAAACGTTAAGTGCAGGTGTGAGGTGCACTGCTAGGACAGTTCATAACAGGCTCATAGAAGCAGGGCTGAAGTCCCATAAAGCAAGGAAGAAGCCCTTCATTAATGAGAAGCAGGAAAGAACCAGGCTGCAGTTTGCAAAAGAAAAAAAAACATTATTCACAGATCCATACCCATAAAGGAGAACTGAGTGAAACAAAAATTGGTGCTATGGTCTCTAACTTTTTTCCATAGTTATATGTAATGAATGGGGAAAGGCGGGGGGGTTGAATATGCTGTGTCAGGCTGGACATTGACCCATCTGGAATCACAGAAAGGGAGAGTGTCCCCATACACTGAGATACTTCGACTGAGCCCAGCTAAGGGACTCCTGATGAGTGAGCACGGGAAGCTGTATGGTGGTTGTTCCTGTGTAGCCTGACTCAGAGTCTCAGGTTCTAGCACCTTCTACCTACACGGAGGCATGTTGTATTTTGCAGAACGGGGAAGCAGGGGGAATTGCTTCCTTTGAATCGCACCATCGTCCCTGAAGAAATTCAAGTTGAACCACCCCAGAAGACAAAGAGTAATGGTAGCATTAGTAGAACGGACAGACGGATTTACACACACACACACACACACACACACACAAAGACAGGCACCTTCAGCTAGTGAATGTTTTTGGTGACACAAGTGTGTATTAGTGATGTGCCGTTCTTAGTATCTTTACAAAGAATCACCTGATTCACATTGAATTGCAGGAGGTCAAAGGTCACTGCCCCTATTGCCATGGTTACCACGTGTGCGTGTGCATGGCCCTCCTTGCAGTTTCGTTCGAGGACAAGCTAAAGGAGAACTTCCAGCGGGGAAACGCTGAGCTGGAGAGGCGGCGGCAGGTCTTACAGGAGCAGGAGCGGCGCGAGCAAGAGAGGCGGGCCCAGAAGGCCCGGGAGGAGCAGGAGCGGCGTGAGCAGGAGGCGCGGGAGCAGGAGAGGAGGCGGCAACAGGAGCAGGAGCGGCGGCTGGAGAGGCAACGCGAGCTGGAATGGCAGAAGGAGGAAGAGCGCTTAAAGGAGCTGGAACGCAAGGAGGTCAGTCTTTCTAGTATGGAATGCTAGCATTGTACTTGGGGTTAGGCAGTCGCTCTTTGGTCATTGGTCCAGTCCCAGCCAATCACATTTGGGTTTAGCAAATTAATGTTGTTGGCGATTCACCAGCACTGTTGCCTCATACCTTTCAGAGCTGGGGGTTGGAATCCCACCTCCACTCTTTGAGAGTTTCCATGTTCTCCCAGTGTTGTGTGGCCTTCCTCCAAAAACATGCCCTTAGGTGGTCTGGTGCCTTTAAATTCTCTGCAGTGCGAGGTTCTAGTGTAAGTGCATGTTTTGTGCCCTGCGATGGGCTGACATCCCGTCCAGGGTGTACCCCCCCAGCCTGGTGCCCTGTGCTGTCCTGGATAGACTCCAGGCCCCCCTGTGATAATTGGCTGGAAGTTAATAAAACTTCATTATTGTAACCCTGTGTTGGGCAAATACAGCATTATAACTAATTAAACTAGTTTACTGGTGAAACTCCGTTTATGTACATCTCTGAATGGCTGGGAAGGTTTGACAGCATGTATTTGGTTATTGGTTTAGCTTGTGTGTGAACGTGTGCGACCTGTGATTAGCGCGTGTGTGTGTGTGTGTGTGTGTGTGTGTGTGTGTGTTTGGTCGTGATCATGTGTGTGTCCCTGCAGGCTGCTAAGCAGGAGCTGGAGCGTCAGAGGAAGATGGAGTGGGAGTGGAGGAGGCGACAGGAGCTGCTGAATCAGAGGAACCAAGAACAAGAGGACATCATCAAGCTTAAGGCCAAGAAGAGGAGCTTGGAGCTGGAGCTGGAGGCTGTGGTGAGGACCAGGCCGTCCTGCACCTGTTTGCCCCGACCGACTGCATTCCCCTTCAGGAACGAGGAACAGCCAGCTGTTGAAATCGCACTATCAGAGACGCACGTTTTCCTTTCAGATGTCAATGGTACACATGCTTGTGTCCACAGCGACAATATTCCCGCCCTCAGGACTCATAAGACCACTGTTTAATTTCAGAGAGACAAGCACAAGCAGATCTCTGACCGACTCAGGGACGTCCAGAGCAAGAGGAGCATCCAGAAGGGAGAGCTGGAACTGATCAGTCAGAAGCAGGACAGCTGCCTGCTGGAGGTCAACGCCCTGCAGCGGCAGCTTGAGGTCTGCGGCCTTCCTCCGCTGCCGTCCAAGATCCCAGCAGCTATGGGACGAGCACCAGCTGCAACACTGATAAATAGATTCAACACGGTTCTTTTTCCATGTGATCTGGCGTTATGTCTGCTGTGCGTTATACAACAGCTGTGCCACTCCTGTCTGATTAGCAGTCTTCAGATTTTGGCAACCAAGGGAGAGACTGTTCTTCACACCTTTCCTGGAGAATGTGCAGTTTTTTTGGGGGGGAATTTACTATAAAAGCAATAGATAGATAGGGTGAAGTTTCCAGGGAGGGTTTATTTCAGGATTCTCCAGCTTTCTGAGGGAGTTTGGCCTGTTTTTGTGCAGGAGGGGCAGAGGAAACATTCTCAGCTGATTGTGGAGCAGCAGAGATGCAAGGAGATCCTATGCAACATGGGGCTGAACAGTAGGTCTGGTGAGTCTGATCTCCCTGCTTCTCCCTGCGTTACCTGGCGCCCCACCCCCCTGCAGTCATTCTTGAAGTACTTAAATGTCATGGTGGCACATGGGTGGTACATGCTTCTTGTGCTTCTAAAATGTAGGTGTACACTACCAGACAAAAGTTTGGATGCACCCACTTGTAATACATCTATCTGTATTTTAGCTACATTATTCACCTTAGAGTAAAAGGCTTGGAGGCAGTCGACAGTTTTGCTTCGATGACAGCAATGCAGAATCTTGGCGTTCTTTCAGCCAGCTTTCAGATGTAACCCCCCCTGGAAGGCTTTTCCAGCAGTACAGGAGTTTCCAGAAGTTCTGGGCACAAGTCGGCTACCAACTCATCTCGGCTCTGTAGGGTTTGGGTGGAGTGGGGGATTGTGGGGGCCAGGTTATCTGTCACAGCCCTCCCTCTCACATGTCAACAAGAAAATACTTACCATATAACCTCGAGGTGCACTTAGGGTTGTTAATGTAAGGGCCCCCTGCTGATACAGCGCGTTGCTGCACCCTCCACACGAACCACCTCAGTGATGAGAACCTGAGTGTAGTCGTGCAGCGGGTGACACCTCAGCATCACACTAGTCCGAATGGAATGGAACAGTGTACATTTTTTTCCGGTGGCTGGAGTGCCAACCCTGCCACCAACCCCCTTGCAGTTTTCCCTGCAAGTTGGAGGACTTCCTTGCAGGGCTTAGATGTAGATTGTCAGTCCCAGGATGAAGCAATTGCAGGTGAAGGGTCTTGCTTAGAGGTAGTGTTTCTGTATACAGGTCCGACACTTTCCTCCGTAAAGAGGGGCGTGACTGAGAAGGACATCGTCTGTCGGAAACTCAAGGAGCAGCTGGATGTGCTGGAGAAGAATACCGTGGCAAAACTGTCGGAGATGGACCAGTACAACGTGGACATCAAGGTGAGGAGGCATTACTGGTGGTAGAAAGGCATCAATGTTGTGGCTTGCCTCTAGTTTTGCGGTACAGGGGCCAGTAGCATTTGTAAATAGAATAAAGTGGAGAAGTGAAGCCTCAAAATTGGCAGGAGGTGGGACTTATCGATTGCCCAGTTTACTAAACTAACTAGTGATGGACAAAAATGATGCCCCATGAGCCATTTGCTGTATTTGCTGATTTGATTGCATTCAATTCATAATTGGGCTCAAAGCGCTGCCCCACAGCGCTGCCCCAAAGCGCTGCCCCAAAGCGCTGCCCCACAGCGCTGCCCCACAGCGCTGCCCCACAGCGCTGCCCCAAAGCATGCCAAGAGCACCATCTAGTGGGCTCAAAAAATACAACAAATGGTTCTTGAGGCAAAAACTCAAGAACATTAAATGTTTTGATTTAATAAATATTTAAAATTAATAAATATTTCAAAAATACTTCAATATTTAAAATGGTTCATGATTTTCAGGAGCGGTACAGTGGTTAGCATTTCTTTGGGTCCCAGGTTCGAGTCTCCGCATGGGTCACATGTGTGCGGAGTTTGCATGTTCTCCCCATGTCGTCGTGAGGTTTCCTCTGGGTACTTTGGTTTCCCCCCACATTCCAAAGACATGCTGAGGCTAATTGGACTTGCTAAATTGCCCGTAGGAGAGCATGTGCGAGTGAATGGTGTGTGAGTGTGCCCTGCGATGGGCTGGCCCCCCATCCTGGGTTGATTGATGGATGATTTTCAGGTCACACTGCCCCCTCAGAGCCCACCAATCAGTGACTGTCTCATAGTGTGATGTAATACACAATGTCCGCACCACCCACTTTTCAGTGAGCAGTAAAAACACACCAGCTTGTCTCAGCGGACAGCGGCTCTTATCAGATAAGGGGAAAAGGACGAGATATCAAAAGTAAAAATAAATATATCACATTTGGTTAACATCAAATGAAAACAGCCCTGCAATAATATATTGGATTCTAGGATATCACCTATCAAAAGGGTGAATCTATTCTAGCAGACCATAAAAATCCAATTATGAACAGTGAAAATGGGCATAATAGGTCCCTATAAACGACAGGTTTCTGTCCATGGTGCTGAAAACCAGGATTGGCAGAATTCACATTACAGCGATTCCCCACTATATCGCGGATTTTCCTCCGACGCCTCACAATTCTCTGCGTATCCCGTACATTGTTTGTGGTCCGATTGTTTTCGTTTTGTTCTAAGCCCTACGATGGAAGACGTTGACCATTCAGGAGAAGGTAAAACTTCTGGATGTGCTTCGGGAAGGAAAGCGTTATGCGGACGGCGTTCGCCATTATGGTTTGAATGAATCAACAGTACGCTACATGAAGAAGGATGAAAAGAATGTGTAAGAGCCATATATGTTTTTATTTTTATATATTCCATTACATATATAGAGAGAAAGTTGTGTGTGTGTATACATATTAAAAATTATTATTTTATTATTATTATTATTATTATTATTATTATTATGTTACTCATATCCTTAGCCCGACATTTAACATAGCCCGATATATGTGTTTTAATGAGTTTACATATGTTTAAAGCATGTGGGAGGGGTATTTTAAGGCTTAAACTTAAAAAAAAAATTATATGATCCTTCTGTATCGTGGATTTTCACCTATCGCTGATGGGTCTGGAACGCATCTACTGCGATAGGCGGAGGATCAAATTTACCTTCATGTGGAGTCTTGGCTTTTCACAATGTTTCATTCCTGCTTATAGCTAAGGTTTTTTTTAGCCGTCGTCACTCTAAGGTTGCCCATTAATGGTTTGGAATTGGGAATGTAAAGCTGTTTTGTTAGCATGTCTGCCTTACAATTCCTTTACTGTAAGTCAAGGCCTGCTGGAACTCAATACTGCTTCATGGCGCTTGTATTTACTCTTTATTTTTTATTACATTATGTTTGAGACTAACCCCTTTATCTACCTCTCCATTCCTCCTGTTGAGCTCCATACAGAACTAGTGGAGAAAAGGGGTGCTTGGAGGGGAGACGATATCTCTGGATGCCCACTTAAGAAATATCTGCGTTACCTTCCAATACACCTTCCAAACTTAAGTGGATTGAACATGGGTGCTGTTGAATTAATAAAAAAAATGCACTGTATTAAAATTATTTTGTTTATATAACATAAAATTGAACTATAACCATGAAATTTAAATCTGTTGAGTTTATATATTGACAAAATAATAATTCAGAATTTTTAACCCTCATTGAACAAAATTAAACCTAATATGGACAAATGGAAAGCATTGAAATTATCCTTATGGGGGGAAGGTTAATGTTACTAAAATGGTTGTGGTGCCTCAAGTTAATTATCTCTCTATGATGCTTCCATTTAATATTCCGGAAAGGATATTTGAACAGTACGAGAGTATAGTAAAAGATTTTTGTTGGGAAAGAATAAACCTAGGATTAAAATTACTTCGCCCAGAGACAAGGGAGGTCTAGGATTGCCAGATGTTAGATTATATAGCATGTCATTTGAAATAGCCAAACTCTACTATCACTGGAAGAATGTGAATTCTGATGTGGACTGGATAGCTATCGAGAGCAATTTGGCTTCACTATTTCAACCTCTGCACATTCTGTCACAATGGGGGGACAATATAAGAAACACAAACCCGATAATATCTTTTTCGAGAAATATATGGATCAAAATACATAAGAAGCTTAAAGTATCACATGACATGCAGCCATATTCCTCAATTTGGCACAATCCTCAAATACAAATAGTAAAAAGTATGGAAACAATGGCAACCCAAAGGGGTGAAAACTCTCTGGGATTTATTCGTAAATGGGATGTTTATGTCATAATCAGACTTAAAGAGTAAGTATGATGTAGGAGGAGGAGGGAGTTTTTGGAAGTTTTTGCAACTGAGGCATTGAGTCACAAGTGTTAAAATGCAGAAGATGAATGGTCAAGAATACTTTCTAGAGTGGGGAAATATTTTAGGGAAGTAAAAGCTAAATTTATTCAGTATAAAATTATACACAGATAGTACTGGACACTAGTTAGACTAAATAGAACTGGACTAATTAATACTGATCAGTGTTGGAATTTTAGAAGGCAGGTGGGGGTTTATTTACACATGCTGTGGCAGTGCTCTCAGGTATATCCATTTTGGGGTAGAGTTCTTGGTCTCCTGGACAAATGGCTAGGCTTTACTTTACCCCGCAAACCCGACTCTCTCTGCTAGGAGATAGAGTGGAATTGCCAAAGGTGAATAATAAACAGTTTAAGGCTGTGATGGTGGGACTCAACTGCCATGAGGGTAATATTAAGGCATTTGAAATCCTCAACAATCCCCAATATAAAGGAATGGACCAATGAGATGATTAAGGCAGCTTCATATGAAAAAATGTTGGACAGACTAAATGGGAAACGAGGTATAATGAAAATGTGGGAATGTTTCTAGGGCCATGTTTTTGAAGGATAAATGGCTGGGAGGTTGAACTAGTGATTGGTCATATTGTTTTATAAATGTGAATGGCTGAAGTGTATTATATGAGAGTGCTGTAACTTTTTGGTTTGAAAAATAAGAAAAATTTGAATTACAAAATAAAATGTTCTTAGAAAGTAATTTCATGTAAGAGAGAGATGCAATACCGCTTTCGTCAAAATGACAGGTCGGGTCAAAGGTCACGTTCAAAAGTTCAGTGGGCGGAGCTTATGTTGTAGTGGGTTGAGCTTGGTTGTGTAACTGACGCAATAGCATGTGGATTTAATTATTTATTTAAATATTTTTTTTTGTCTTCTTCCCCGGGGGTTGGTTGTGTAACTGCTGCAATGGTATTTGTATTTAATTATTTATTTATTATTTTAAATGATTGTGGCTTAGGGGGCATGGGTTGGTTGTGTTAGTGATGCAATGGTATTTGGATTTAATTATTTATTATTTTAAATGCTTATTTTAAATGTTTATTATTTTAAAATGATATTGAGGAGAGTGCTTATGAGTGTGTATTATTTTAAAAATGATATTGATGAGAGTGCTTATGAGCGTGTGTTATTTGAATAAGTTATTATTATTATTATTTTGTGGGGCGCGGGCGGGAGTGAGCGTGGCTGGGTTACCTGATGGAGCGCGAGCGTACGGTGTGCGGTAGCGTGGTAAGGTCCCCGGGCTTCGGAGAATCAGCAAAGGACTTATTCACATACTGGTGCGGTAGCGCGGAAAGGTCCGCACGGCTTTGGATAATCCTCGGAGAGAGCGATGCGGGAGAGCTGAGAGGCGTGCTGCTGCGCGAGTCTGAGAGAAACTGTGAGAGACTGTGGGATAAAATGGTAAAGTTGGAGCAAAGAATGAGAGGAGGAGGTGCAGGGTCTATCGTCCAATAAAAACGCTCGGCGCTAGTTTTGACCGTGTGTTTTTTCCTCACGCGAGCGTTTGTATCACATCGGCGTATGGCGCCAATTTGTAAAGGTCATAAGTCGAGACATACATCGAGTCTGTCAATTTGTCCGCCAGTAAATTCTGCAGGGCCGTGCCACCTGGCCATCGAGGCGCCCCCCTACCCGGCCACGCGGGCCATACATCGAGTCTGACACTTTTGCCCTCCAGTAAATTCTGTTTAAAGTTTTGTTTTCACATACGTCCCAAATTACAGATAATTTTCTTACACAGGCACGAGTAGCATCATCAAGGCCGTACCACCTGGTCATACATCAAGTCTGACAATTTGCCCGCCAGTAAATTCTGTTTATAGTTTTGTTTGTCATACATGACCGTGCAGATATGGGGTGACAGAGACAATTAAATTGTATTACGTCGAGCGGGGGGCCTTTTCCTCCTCCTAGAGGCATCATCTTCATCCGTACCACGCCCCCACGAGCAGGCCGTGTAGAATATAGGGAGCTTCGCGCTGCAGGGCCAACTCTATCTTTTCAAAAAATACAGACATGTCTGGGACTTCCGAAATGAAAGATTCAACCTCACCTTCTAAGACTCAACAGGAGCAGGAGGCCATTATGCAGCCTCCGGGGGCTCCCAGGAAGATTCATACGGCACGTAGACGGGTACCTATGATGCGACCGTCGGAAGACCCGAGGGCTATCTGGGAGCTGCCCAACGGGAATAAACTGGTCTGCCTCTTTGACAACGTTGCGGAGGAACTGCGCGTCTTTCAGGTCACCGGAGACGGCCCAGACCCCCCGAAAGACGACCCGTATCTGGTGACTTTTTCCGAAACGGAATGGGGAAACTTGAAGACTGTCGTTACCCCGATGATGGAGGAGAGCACCGACCCCGACCTTGAGGTCGAGACTGGAAGAATGGAGATGCACTATAGAGATGCTCGTAAACAGCGTACCACCATTATGAAGTGGGACGTGACCGGGGAGCTGGACAAGAGAATGGTGAATATATGGCAGTGGCCTAAATGCGACTGTTTTGGCCTGAGAATACCGTTAGTGATTTGGATGCAGATGATTCAAGAAAAGTCTGGTTACTACCAAGCGATGTTTAAGGAGAGTCGGGGAGATGACAAAACCTACGCCGTAAGGACCCCCCTCACCCCCTCACCCACCGTCGCTATATAAAGTGGACTCTGTTACAACCCCTTTTCACAAACATCATGGCAGCAGCAGCAGCAGCAGCAAATTATAGCGACGGTGAAAGCGGGGACAATGAGGCTCCAGCAGCAACCCTGACCTCTGATCCCGGGGAGCTCCTTCCAACCCCCCCATCATCACCGGCCTCTGATCCTGGAGAGGACCCTCCGACGCCTGAGATCTGCACGCTTCTCTCCAGACCGGCTCTCTGCCGTGGGATGTTGGCTTGTATTAAGGCTATGATAGTGGGCCTTTTAACCTCAGTCATCAGGAAGCATCAAGAGAGAAACTGCTACGGTTGTGAAGTGGATCACCCCAGTCAGAGACAACACCCTTGTCTGTTTCCTCCAGGCAGAAATTACTTTTACATACACTTTGACTCTGTGTTGCGTGACCTCTGGACCGATCGGCTGACACCCGCCTTGACCCACGTTCTATCGACCCTGGGCATCCGAGCGGCCGCCGGCAGGTTGGAGGGGGCCGTGGAAGCTATCCTGTACGATCTGCGTGAGGCCCGCAACGGCATGGTGGAAATCACTCGACTGGAACAAGATCTGTTTGAACAGAACCCAGCGTTTAAGCAGATCCTGGAAGAAGAATTTCTGACTCGTTGGGAGGCCCGAGACTAAAACAAAAAGCATCTTGTGATGGGGAACGGTATCAGCAGACCCTTACGGCGGTTTATGTTAAATGTTTTTTTAGAAAAAGTTAGTCCACTATTGTTGCGTGCTATTGATAAAAGTGATTGTCGGGATGATTATGCTTGTTGCTGCTTTCATAGAGTGTTATTTGAGATTTCTCAAGTCGGAGAAAATTATCAGCGGGGGATGGATTTACTTACTCAACTGATGTCAGAGGGTGAAAGACATTCCCCCGAAAGTCTCATACGCGCTTGTCTATCTTGTATTCCTGACAATGAATTTGACTGTAATCACATTTTTGTATTTTACGCTTTAATAGTAGATGTAGTCACCTCTAAATTTCATGATAAGCAGCCTATCGATGTTAATCAGATGCTTTCTACTCGTTGAAAAAGCCACTATATCCACTTTACTGCATGTGACATCGCTAATCTACCTCAACAACTGTCACGGCTGTAACTAAATGTATACCTGCATTTTGAAAATGTAACCTTCACAAATTGTATACCAGCTTTTTTAAAATATATCTTTCACTAATTGCAAAAATAAAAAAAAATTAAAACTTGAATACCGTTGTAATAGTCTTTGTAAAATAACGGGTAAAAATGCTGAGCATGTTGGCCGAGTGGTTAAGGCGTTGGACTTAAGATCCAATGGACGTATGTCCGCGTGGGTTCGATCCCCACCCCAGCTAAACTCTTTTGTAAAATAATAATAATTAAAAAACAAACTACACAATATGGGTTAAATGTAGAAAAAACACACAAAATTTCACTGATGTTCACTCAGTCTCTTAACAACCCCCATCCACAGTCAGCTATAAAACGCCGCACCCCGCTCTCCCCCCACTCAGTGTGTGAAAAGCATGTCTGTTGCCAAGACTACAGCTCGCGTCTTGAGCAGTTCGTACTATGACCCCAGCCAACCGGGGTCATACGGAGGTGTCTCCAGACTGCAGAGAGCCGTGCAGCAAGATACGGGGAAAAAAGTGGCTGCTGATGACATCAGAGACTGGCTGTCTATGCAAGACAGTTATACTTTACATAAACCGGTTAAAAAGAATTTCCCCAGGAACAGAGTGTTTGTTCCGAGAGCCATGTATCAGTGGCAGGCCGATTTATGCGACATGCAAGGGCTGGCCAAATACAACGAGGGGTTAAAATACCTCCTTACGGTGATTGATGTTTTTTCTAAAAAAGCCTACGCGCGTGCTATAAGAAACAAGACTGGGGAAGCTGTAAAGGAGGCCTTTGATTCTATTTTAACCGAGGGGGGCGTCCCCCTCAAGCTACAGACGGATGCCGGTAAGGAGTTTTTAAATGGGACTTTTCAGAAACTTTTAAAAACTCATAAAATCACCCATTTCACTACGGCTAGTGAACTTAAAGCTTCCATCGTAGAGAGATTTAATCGAACGTTAAAAGAGAGGATGTACAGGTACTTTACGGCTAAAAACACCCGGCGATATGTGGACGTGTTGGACGATCTAATAAAGGGGTACAACCAGTCATTTCACAGCGCTATTAAAATGAAACCTGCCGAGGTCAGGCCCGATAATGCTCATCTAGTATTTGATAATCTATACGGTCCCCTGAAGAAAAAAAGCACACGGCCACGTTTTAAGTTTAACATAGGGGACACTGTGAGAGTCTCCAAGCACAGTCAGATATTTGACAAAAAGTACGAGCAGACATTTACGGACGAGTACTTTGTCATATGCGAACGTGTACCCAGATCCCCACCGGTATATAAATTGAGGGACGTGAGCGGTGAAATACTCGAGGGAACATTTTATGAAGCGGAGCTGCAGAAAGTCAAAATATCTCCGAGACGCGCGTTCAAGGTCGAGAAGGTTATAGGCTCAAAGACCGACAGAAAGGGGAAAAAGTGGATTTTAGTACATTGGCAGGGTTGGCCCTCGAGGTTCGATTCGTGGATACCGCGGTCGGACTTGATACAGGTTTAATTTTTTAAAAAAGAGAAAAAAAAGAAAAAAAAAGAAAATGGACGCCCGCCCCTCTTTTTACCTCACGCTACCGTCAAACTCTTGTCTCTCCATCTTCCCCGATAACCAGAGTTCGGATTACACCGTGATGCTCTCGCGACCTATAGAGCTACGGGGGCCTTACGAAGTAGCTCTGGCTGAAATCATGTATTGTTACACGTGGCGAAATGTTACACACCCGGATAATACTTTTGAATTGCGGGATACGGAGGCGGAGGCAAAGGAGAGAGGCCGATCCTTTAGTGGACCTACCTTACCTTTTTCCTCGGAAAATTAAAGTGGGCTATTATGAATCTCTGAAACAGATTGTGACAGAAATCAACGCTACGTTAAAAAAATTAGGTACCGAAGTTTCCTTCTCATACAGCGAGATTACACGAAGGGTTAATATGACGGGAAACCATAAATACAAGATCCAATTTAAACCTACTCTGGCCTACATGCTGGGCTTTGAGCCGGGTCAGTGGTATAACCTAGGAGGAGGTAGCGGGTCGACCTCACCCTACCCGGGCGACATTCACGCGGGATTCTACAATATGTACGTCTACTGTAACATCGTGGAACCGCAGCACGTGGGGGAATTTGTAGTCCCGCTCCTCAGAACCGTTAAAATAGACGGTGCGTTCGGCGACGTAGTCACTTTGCCGTTCCACAAGCTGCAGTACGTACCGGTGAACAAGCAGAGCCTACAGAATTTGCATATCGAGATAAAGAACGATCAGAATACTCTGATTAATTTCTCCTACGGAAAAACGATCGTCAAGCTACACTTTCGCCCCGTTTAAAAAAAAAAGAAAACAATGGCTTACCACAATCCACAGAGATTTATTACGTATTACACCAGTCAGGCGGGACATGGGCTCCCCGGTTTTGCGGGGAGCCCCGTGATGTACGGGCGTGGGTTGGGGTCCATGCTCAGTAGGGCTTTTAGATTTGTTTTACCCTTTCTTAAGCGTGGGGTCGACATAGCGAAACCTCATTTGAAATCGGCGGTCAAAGGAATAGGTTCGGATCTCGCCAGCTCTGTAGTCAGCGGCCGTTTTACAAACACAGCTGACCCCAAGCAGGAAGGGTCGGGTCTGCTATTCCTGTCTCGGAGGAGGAGGGGGAGTAGAACGAGAGCCCTTCAGGAAAGTCGTAAAAAAAAAAAAAACCTGGCAGAGTCGTCAGGATTCCCAAGTCTCGACCAGCTAAGAGAAACAAGAAACCCCCCGGGGACATATTTTAAGAGAGAGAAAACGCAGCGTAAACAAGAATGGCTCTAGCTCACCGGCTCTCGGCTGAATGTACCAAATCTGAATTGGACCTGTTTGCGGCCCCTATGACGCAATTATCCATAGATCAGACCAATTATGTAGAAATCAACCCATTAAATTCCATTACCGATCAGGATGTTTTGGATTTCCTAATACCGGGGTCGGGCAATTTCTATGTGGACCTCAACTCTACACTGCTATATCTAAGGCTCAAGATCGTTAGGGCCGATGGAGCCCCCCTGCTTGACGCCGACCCCTGCGGTATTATACAGTACCCGCTAAACGGCATATTCTCCCAGCTGGATGTGAGTCTGAACGACGTCCTGATCAGTTCTTCGTCGGCCACGCACCCCTATAGGTCAGTCATAGAGACCCTGCTCAATTTTTCTACGGATACGCTAGAGAGTCAGTTTTCGGCAGGGCTCTGGTACAAAGACGTCGGGGGCGACTTGGATAGCGTGGACGTCTCAGCGCAGGGCCCCAACGTGGGGTTACAGAAGCGAGCCGCCTTCTGTAGAAACTCTCAGGAGTTTTCTCTGATGGGTCCTATACACGCCGATATTTTTTTCAGCGAACGAATGCTGTTAAACAACGTGGATATACGCTTAAAGTTTGTAAAGGCTAAAAGCGACTTTAGTCTCATGTGTAGAAATGACACCGATTACGAGCTGAAAATACTGAGGGCCAGCCTGTTTGTGAAAAAAGTGGAGGTCTCCCCGGCGGTGTCACTGGGTCACTCGGCCGCTCTCATGAAAGCAAACGCCCTGTACCCTATAAGCAGGGTAGTCGTTAAAAATTATACGCTGCCCGCACAATCGCGGGTTTGCCCGCAGGACAACCTCTTCCTGGGCAACTTACCGCGCTACATCGTTTTGGGGATCGTGGACCACGCCGCGTTCGTGGGCACGCGAAACAGAAAGCCGTTCAGGTTTCAGCATTGTGACCTGGAATTTCTGAGCCTCTCAGTCAACGGGCGACACATACCCAGCAAACCGTTCCAGCCCGATTTTAGAGCGAGGCAGTCGGTCAGAGAGTTTTACAACCTTTTCCTGGCTACAAACAGGCATTTAAAGGATTCGCCCTTATGCATCAACCGCGAGGATTTTGAAAACGGATACTCGCTATTTGCTCTCAATCTCTCCCGAGACGACGAGCTGGACGGCGGTGCCCTGTCACCCGCCATCAGCGGCACGTGCCGTCTGGATTTAAGGTTCAGAGCCCCACTACCTCGAACCATGAGTCTCATCGTCTACGCCTGCTTCGACAGCGTGATTGAAATAAACGCCAAGAGACAGGTTTTGGTGGACTTTTAATCATCATCATCATCATGAACACTCACCAGCTGGAATGCGTTTTACGGCCCCTGCTGGGGGATGCTTTTGGAGGCGTGTGGCCTAGCGATTTATTACCCACCCGCATAGAGACCAGGCCCGCTTTTCTGGTCGCAAACACGCATGACCAGAATAGAGAGGGTGAACACTGGATCGGGATAATTTTGGAGCCCCAAGAGGGTAAAGCCTCCTTCTTTGATTCTTACGGTTATCCCCCCGATTCCCCTTACTACCCAAAGAGTTGGGGAGGCACGCTACCGAAATAAGGTATAATACGCGTCAAGTTCAACATGACTTTTCTTCCACGTGCGGGGCCCACGTCGCCTTTTTCCTCTACCGGCGCTTCAAGGGACTTTCATTTCAAGAGACTATGATGTTGTACTCTGACGACTTGAGGAAAAACGACGCTCTAGTATCCGAGTTTATCAAGAAATATCACAAGTGTATTAGCCGTGTTAATGCCGATAAACTTTCAAAGCCGCAAAATGTATGTTCGTTAAAACTATTTAAAGATTGTTATGCTTGTTAGATTCATGTTGGGGAAAAAATAAAAACGTGACACCCTTTATTCAATAAATTTTACATTTTATTAACCGACGCGTTACAGGCGTTTTAATTCTTTTTCACACACGTATATAAAACACTTAATCGTTGTAATCTATCCACGGAGCATAAGGAGTACCCTTTAAAGGCCATAAACGATATTCTGGGGAGGAATCGCGCGCTGTGTGAGGGGTTCCCTCAAGCGGTGGTGGTGAGTCGTCAACAATACGTTTTCTACGTCTCCCGAGGTTCTGTTTCACAGGAGGGGAGGAGGGAGGCGGGGGATCCCTTCCGCCGTAATCTTTAAGATGACTTAGGGCTTTCCTGGCTTGGATGTTACCCACGCTCGTGAGGGGGATGTTTAATTCTGATATCACGTTTAAAAAGGGTTCCCAGCCTTTAGGATATCCGCCGGCGTGGGATTTAGGCTGCGATAAAGTTTTCATCAAATCTAAAATATGGGAACCTTTAATGGGTCTATCTCTGATGATGAGTTCACCCGACTGGGTCCAACGTACCGCCCCGTCGGAATCGAGCAGTTTATGCAAGATGTACCCCACGTTCTTTCTAGCCCTAGGCGCCACTTGCTGGATAACTTCCTGTACAGATTTGTCCCCAGTCGCGCCGCCGCCGTCAGGCTGTCTCCCCTCCTCCTCCTCCTCCGTTTTTTCTTTCCGCTCTGTAAGGACAATTTCTCGCCCCTGATTTTCCTCTTTTCGGGCTAGATTCAGATACCTCTGTAGCAATTGGTTGTATCTCTTCACTTTTTCATCCAGATGCATAGCCGGCTGATTTATTAAACCCTGCATCTGGTGTTCGAGTTCACCCAGGGCCGATTCCCCGATGGTATGCGGGGTCGCCCTCTGGGTCAGCGTACGCAGTTGCTGGGGGCTGAGCATAAACATTTTCTTGACTTGGCTCATGTTGCTGGAAAAGGCTAGTTAGCCGTCTTACCGGCAAACAGGCTTGTAACGAATGGCAGAGCCACTGATAAGAGCGGTAATAAGAATCCTCCTTTTTGAAGAATTGCCACGCGTTTCCTAGCGACGCTGTTTTTCTTACATGCGAAAAGTTTAATCAATCTTTTCTGTTTCTTGAGTTTGGTAAATTGAGCTACGGTTAAAGGTATGCGACCTCTTATGAGATTGAGACAGATTTCGGAGAGAGCCAAAATTATGTCGTTAGATGGGTCAGCCGTAAGAATCTTTTTACGTTTCACCCCCCTCGTCCTCTGTAAAACTTTAAGGGTCGGCAGGTGTTTCCTGAGATGTTCGGACATAGCTTAGTAGTGATAAATCAATGGCTCGCCGGTAGAAAGACGATGGGTAACGACCCCGGTAATAATCCGGTCCTGAGTCGGAACTCTTCTGGGCACGTGGCTCTCAAATCGACCAATAAATAGCCGTGCGCGGGCCCTGTGGCCTCATGGTAGGCATCTAGAAAAAACTTTTTCTGCCAAGGAAACATTTGCTGAGCTAAAACTTTGATTTGCATTCTGTCTCGCACATTCTTAAACAGACAATAATAAGTCGTATTTAGGGCTATAGTCCTGCTGTACTTGCCCTGGTGAAATACGTTCTGCACCAGGTAGATGACCGAGATTTGACGGTGATGTCTGAACCTCGTGAAAGCTTCTGCCACGAGTTTGTTTTCGGACGTGCTGTCCATCAAATCATCGATGATTATCAAGGAGCCTGAGGGGAAGCGCTCCTCATCCTCCCAGCTTTTGGGAAGCCCTTGTATAAATTCAATTTCGCTGATCCGATCGCGTAGTTCATCATAAAGCGGCTGATGGGAAGCGAAACACCACACAATTTTTTTAACGGGGCCCCCTATGAAACAGTGACTCTGATTTAAAAGCATTTCTTTAGTGAAATAGGTTTTCCCCGAAGAACTTGCCCCTGCGATTATAGCCGTAAACGGGAGTTCTAAACGGTGATCAAAGTCGACCTCTCTCACGCCGCTACCCATCATTTTGCAAAAAAAAAAAAAACACACTGACGAAACGGTAAATACTGCCCTAATCTTTTAAATCTTTCCGAGGACACACACACACACACACACACACACACACACACACGTGCAAACCACTGCTGGAGGGGTGTCAGCTTTCACAGACACAGAGTGCATGGGTAAGTTTTTAATAAAAACTCTTGTGATAAATGTACAAAACATTTCAGTACACAAGTTTGAAAATAAAAAACATCTTACTAGGAACATTTTAAAAACATCTTAAAACATCTTTCATTTTTAAAAACATCTTTGGAAAAAACTTTTCATTTTTAAAAACATCTTACTATGAACATTTTAAAAACATCATACTATGATCATTTTAAAAACATCTTTGTAAAAAACTTTTCATTTTTAAAAACATCTTACTAGGAACATTTCTCAGTTTAAAACATTTGTACATCTTACTTTGATTTTAAAAAACATCTTTGAAAAAAACTTTTCATTTTAAAACAAATGAACATCTTTGATTTTTAGAAAAAACTTTAAAAGCCCTTTTGCGATGCTGCTAGTTTTACATTTCAGTAACCAAAAGGCAGAGTTTCCCCGCTAGCCAGCAATCTGCGTTTGTCGTAGACGACCCTGACCTTTTTATCTAGAGGCCTATTAAACAGGCGAAAGCTTTTCATGTCGCGTTCGATTTTGTTGTACTGCGTCATTATAGCGGGGTTATTCCTACAACCTCCGATGTAGTTTTCAATCAATCCGATCATACTGTCAAAGTTTACCTTTTGACAGGTTTCGTAATTTAGAGTTATACCCTTACATTTCATTTGTGTTTTCCCGTTGTTGAGTCGGTAACAGTAACTTTTTGGTCCCAGCGCACCCCACGAAGCAATGTATTCGTCGGGGGCTAATTCGGACGTCAGCTCGCCCAGGTAATTGCCTAAGGTCGGGTGATATTCACCAGGCCTGCTTATGTACACGATGCTGTCGGTGTCGTGATACAGCACCCTCCGCCCCAATCTTTCCAGTTCTTTGTAAAGCGTCAACCGACCCCACGCGGTAGTTTGACACGCTATGAATATGTTAGTCTTTCCCGGCGGCACTTTGTAGGAAGACTTGAAACGCCAGCGGATGAGGGCGACCTCGTCGTTGACAAACGCGAAGCTGGAAATCTCGTACAGGTCCGAGCAGAAAAAATTAAAAAATTCCCCCGGGTCAGACACTATACATGTCTGGAGCATGTTGCTCCTCTGCGCCAGTTTACCCCACAGAGAGTTAAGCAGAAGTTTGGACACTTGCCGCTTCCCTTCATTAGACACTATCTGATCGGGCTCCAATTCGATCCCCTCACGCTCGAGATAGTTTTTTATGTACTCCCTGCGACCCACGTCATCGGTCGCGTCGTCGGGGTAGCCCGAAGCCTGCTGCTTCACTTTGAGAAAGGTTTTAATGTAATCTCTAAACAGGTCGCCGCTGGTCTGGGGAAAATGCCACACTTCGTGAATTTTAACGAGCGAGTACCCCCTGTCTAAAGCCAGATTTAGCTCCGCAGTTACCCACACGCCTATCAATGCCCGCTCTGCGTCGGAATGCCCGCACGCCCCCTCCTGTCTGTTCTCGATCGCGCACGTCCTGCACAGTGTAAACACCAGTTTCCCATTTGGCAGTCTGCTGGGTAGGACGGGGAAAAACAGCTCGCGCGGGGTGTTGACCGTGGCTTTGATCAGGCCAAAGTATTCATTCAGAGGCTTAAAATTCGAATGAATGATTTCCGGGTGCCCCACGGGGAATTCACATTTAGCCAGAGTGTACGGGTACAGCGACGTGAAATCCACGTAGCGGACGCGCTCTTGCCCCGTGACGTCGTAACGCAGGCGAATGGCCGACGTCCGACCCCCAAAAAGCGCTTCTCGCGGCCTTAGGGGCTCAGGGGGCTCAAAGTCTGACAGGAAACGCTGTACCTGTGGGTCGTGAGTTTTAGCGTGAGCCCATTCGTGTTCCCAGATGGATTCCACGTTCATATTAAACTCTTGGCGCAACGACTCGAGTTTTTCCCTTGTTTTAACGTACAGGGCACCGAAGCTCTCGCGGGTCAGGGGGCAGATATCGTGTTCGTTGTTGCAGGTAGGACAGCCGTGAAACTGACAGCCTAGAAACTCGAAAGCCCATTTCTCCCCCTCAATCTCGGCGTATCCGTCTAAGTGAAAGCGCCCCACACTCACTTCACCCCCGCGCAGCGCGTGTCGAATTTCGATGCCGCGCGCGCGCCCGATGAATTCCAGCCACTGGATGGACACGCTCGAATAACTTTTGTATTGCCTCCTGTAATCCCATACATCCGGGATCGCGATCGTATCTCTGGGCAGGAAATTTGTCCTGTAAACTAGCAACGCGGCCGAAGCGATGGTGGCCGCGGAGAAGGGATCGCAACCCGTGAGCGTTTTAAACTCCCGCAGGAAGCGCAAGCAGCCCTCTCTCAGAATCTCCACGTCGTTCTTACAGTAAGCGATCATCTCTTTGTGAAAATTAAAGGTCTGGTGCTTTACAGCGTCGTACCATTGATAAAACTTGTCGCGTTCTTTGGTGGACATTTGATCGGGCCCAAATTGATCGGGAGGGGGGTAGGGTCCCACGTAACTAAAGTTTTCCACGTCTGTGAAATGATGCGGAAAATAGCCTTTTCGCATCTGAGTCGAGCATCCCATCGCATCGGGGATTTTTCTCAACGGCATGCTTAGAAAGGAGTGACTGTCGATGTACCTCTGCTCAAACAGGCTGTCCAGGATGAGAATGATTTTATTCCCCTGCGATACCACACGCGGTTCCACGCCTTCCTTCACCATCGCGTTCAGTATGATGTAATTATCGAATGCCTTACCGTAGTGACTAATGAAACAGACGCCTCTATAACAGGGCGCCCTGAAATGTCTGAGAAACTGTAGCGCGCAGTTGGGCCCCTCGGCGGTCATTGTCTCGTTCTGATCGGAGATGGCGCAGACGTACACCGGGATATGGGTACCCGACCTCTGAGATGTTTCAAAGTCAAAAAACACATATTCGGTGGCCTTTTTACGCCCCTCACCCCTTTCGGCCCGTTCCCCTATGTTAGGCTTCTCGGGTGGATTTAGATAGCAGAGATGTGGGGTGGATATGTCTGACACGGCCGTGTGGAGTTTAGCGTCGCAGATATTACATTTTTCTGCTTTACACGAGTGCGGTTTTGGGTTCTCGGGAGTGAGGTAGTATCTGAGCCCGCAGGCTTTGCATTTTCTGAACTTGTCACAGGGGGTAGCGAGCTCCCCCCTAACTGGGCAGACCCTAGGCGTACGGTGGCGCTCAAAGCAGGTGTCATTTAAACATCTGAAATTACAACGCTCACATAGTATCGCCGGTGTGCTTTCACCTTCTCTGCAATTAGTCTGACAGACGCTACAAAATTTTTCGCATTGATGAGAGTGAGGCGAATCGTACCCTTTGAAACAGCTCGGGCAAACGTACCCCACGCCTAAGAAGCCCTTTACGCTTTTAATGCCGTAAAAATGCTGATTGTGTAAAAAGAAATACACCGCCCGTCTACCGTCGCTAGGCGTGGGTGTCTGGTAAATTTGGAGATTGTTTGAATAAGGTTGTTGATAATACACCACTGCTTTGCAATCAATGATTTTCTCGAAATTGATAATGTCATTCAAAGCGACTGCGTGATCGGGGGTGAATCCCGCTTTCTCCTGTAACTCCAGGCCGAGCTTTTCAGCCTCGGCGTCAGTAAAGTTTTCGTGCAGCAGATGCGCCAAGTTTATGGCGAAACACGCGTTGGTGTTGTTATTAATGATAAACATGTGTCTGGCTTTTTTAGAAATTATTTCTGAAGCTAACATGGTCTGTAGTTTACGTTTGTTCCCGCCGCCGCGTGGGATATTTATTACGTCTACGATTACTTCTAGGTTGGAATCGTTTAAAATCTCTTGATTAGACTGTACCAGGCGATCCAGCAGCTGCTGCAAGTCTGTCAGCTCCCCCACCCCATACCGTACAATTTGCGACAGCTCGTCGTTTAAAAAGTCAGCGCGCAGGGTGACCTGTATATAGGCTCCCCATACGGCGTAAGGAATCGCCTCATTCACAATATTTTGAAACCCCTCGATTACATTTTCATAGTACTCGCGGAAATTGCCTTCGTTTCTAGGTCGCGGGATATTTAGAATCCGCCTAATCTGTACGTTATTGAATCTGCGGCGATGAAGGACCCCGTCAGGCTGGGGATCCACGTCACCGACGGCACCGCCACCTTCCTGTTGAACATTTTCAAATTGTCCCAGCCCAAATTCATTTTCAATCTCCTCAGCATCGAGAAGAAATTCCACGTCTGACAAGGCCTCCCACAATTCAGAATCCGCGGGGGACCATGCGACCTCGTCGGTGGGGGGTAGCCCCGCTTCTGCTTCAGAACCCCTTTCATTTAACATGCTTGTTAATGTCTCTAAGGATGGGAGAAAACAGGGGTCCTGGGCCAGTGTTTCAGCAGACGCCGCTGGTGGCGAGTCGTGTTGAGCAGAGTAATCCGCATCATTTTCATTATTAGCATTGTTGATAATGGCTATTTCATTTAATAAGGCTTCGGGTATAGCCGCTGGGGGTGTTGCTCCGTCCATACCTGTTGATTCTCTCGCAGATTTTCTCTTGACCGGTCGGCGTAGTCTCTCTCTCTCTCTCGTACATAGAAAAAAAAAAAAGAGAATACCTATTATTAGAATGTTATTTTTTAATTGAATAGCATTTTTATAACAGGAATAAAAGAAATAATATACTTACCGGGTAAGGTCTCGATGAAACTTGTGGTTCTTTGGCTGGTACAAACTTTGGTAAGGAGGAAAAGGCCCCCCGCTCGACGTAATACAATTTAATTGTCTCTGTCACCCCATATCTGCACGGTCATGTATGACAAACAAAACTATAAACAGAATTTACTGGCGGGCAAATTGTCAGACTTGATGTATGACCAGGTGGTACGGCCTTGATGATGCTACTCGTGCCTGTGTAAGAAAATTATCTGTAATTTGGGACGTATGTGAAAACAAAACTTTAAACAGAATTTACTGGAGGGCAAAAGTGTCAGACTCGATGTATGGCCCGCGTGGCCGGGTAGGGGGGCGCCTCGATGGCCAGGTGGCACGGCCCTGCAGAATTTACTGGCGGACAAATTGACAGACTCGATGTATGTCTCGACTTATGACCTTTACAAATTGGCGCCATACGCCGATGTGATACAAACGCTCGCGTGAGGAAAAAACACACGGTCAAAACTAGCGCCGAGCGTTTTTATTGGACGATAGACCCTGCACCTCCTCCTCTCATTCTTTGCTCCAACTTTACCATTTTATCCCACAGTCTCTCACAGTTTCTCTCAGACTCGCGCAGCAGCACGCCTCTCAGCTCTCCCGCATCGCTCTCTCCGAGGATTATCCAAAGCCGTGCGGACCTTTCCGCGCTACCGCACCAGTATGTGAATAAGTCCTTTGCTGATTCTCCGAAGCCCGGGGACCTTACCACGCTACCGCACACCGTACGCTCGCGCTCCATCAGGTAACCCAGCCATGCTCACTCCCGCCCGCGCCCCACAAAATAATAATAATAATAACTTATTCAAATAACACACGCTCATAAGCACTCTCATCAATATCATTTTTAAAATAATACACACTCATAAGCACTCTCCTCAATATCATTTTAAAATAATAAACATTTAAAATAAGCATTTAAAATAATAAATAATTAAATCCAAATACCATTGCATCACTAACACAACCAACCCATGCCCCCTAAGCCACAATCATTTAAAATAATAAATAAATAATTAAATACAAATACCATTGCAGCAGTTACACAACCAACCCCCGGGGAAGAAGACAAAAAAAAATATTTAAATAAATAATTAAATCCACATGCTATTGCGTCAGTTACACAACCAAGCTCAACCCACTACAACATAAGCTCCGCCCACTGAACTTTTGAACGTGACCTTTGACCCGACCTGTCATTTTGACGAAAGCGGTATTGCATCTCTCTCTTACATGAAATTACTTTCTAAGAACATTTTATTTTGTAATTCAAATTTTTCTTATTTTTCAAACCAAAAAGTTACAGCACTCTCATATAATACACTTCAGCCATTCACATTTATAAAACAATATGACCAATCACTAGTTCAACCTCCCAGCCATTTATCCTTCAAAAACATGGCCCTAGAAACATTCCCACATTTTCATTATACCTCGTTTCCCATTTAGTCTGTCCAACATTTTTTCATATGAAGCTGCCTTAATCATCTCATTGGTCCATTCCTTTATATTGGGGATTGTTGAGGATTTCAAATGCCTTAATATTACCCTCATGGCAGTTGAGTCCCACCATCACAGCCTTAAACTGTTTATTATTCACCTTTGGCAATTCCACTCTATCTCCTAGCAGAGAGAGTCGGGTTTGCGGGGTAAAGTAAAGCCTAGCCATTTGTCCAGGAGACCAAGAACTCTACCCCAAAATGGATATACCTGAGAGCACTGCCACAGCATGTGTAAATAAACCCCCACCTGCCTTCTAAAATTCCAACACTGATCAGTATTAATTAGTCCAGTTCTATTTAGTCTAACTAGTGTCCAGTACTATCTGTGTATAATTTTATACTGAATAAATTTAGCTTTTACTTCCCTAAAATATTTCCCCACTCTAGAAAGTATTCTTGACCATTCATCTTCTGCATTTTAACACTCGTGACTCAATGCCTCAGTTGCAAAAACTTCCAAAAACTCCCTCCTCCTCCTACATCATACTTACTCTTTAAGTCTGATTATGACATAAACATCCCATTTACGAATAAATCCCAGAGAGTTTTCACCCCTTTGGGTTGCCATTGTTTCCATACTTTTTACTATTTGTATTTGAGGATTGTGCCAAATTGAGGAATATGGCTGCATGTCATGTGATACTTTAAGCTTCTTATGTATTTTGATCCATATATTTCTCGAAAAAGATATTATCGGGTTTGTGTTTCTTATATTGTCCCCCCATTGTGACAGAATGTGCAGAGGTTGAAATAGTGAAGCCAAATTGCTCTCGATAGCTATCCAGTCCACATCAGAATTCACATTCTTCCAGTGATAGTAGAGTTTGGCTATTTCAAATGACATGCTATATAATCTAACATCTGGCAATCCTAGACCTCCCTTGTCTCTGGGCGAAGTAATTTTAATCCTAGGTTTATTCTTTCCCAACAAAAATCTTTTACTATACTCTCGTACTGTTCAAATATCCTTTCCGGAATATTAAATGGAAGCATCATAGAGAGATAATTAACTTGAGGCACCACAACCATTTTAGTAACATTAACCTTCCCCCCATGAGGATAATTTCAATGCTTTCCATTTGTCCATATTAGGTTTAATTTTGTTCAATGAGGGTTCAAAATTCTGAATTATTATTTTGTCAATATATAAACAGGTTTAAATTTCATGTTTATAGTTCAATTTTATGTTATATAAACAAAATAATTTTAATACAGTGCATTTTTTTTATTAATTCAACAGCACCCATGTTCAATCCACTTAAGTTTGGAAGGTGTATTGGAAGGTAACGTAGATATTTCTTAAGTGGGCATCCAGAGATATCGTCTCCCCTCCAAGCACCCCTTTTCTCCACTAGTTCTGTATGGAGCTCAACAGGAGGAAGAGGTAGATAAAGGGGTTAGTCTCAAACATAATGTAATAAAAAATAAAGAGTAAATACAAGCGCCATGAAGCAGTATTGAGTTCCAGCAGGCCTTGACTTACAGTAAAGGAATTGTAAGGCAGACATGCTAACAAAACAGCTTTACATTCCCAATTCCAAACCATTAATGGGCAACCTTAGAGTGACGACGGCTAAAAAAAACCTTAGCTATAAGCAGGAATGAAACATTGTGAAAAGCCAAGACTCCACATGAAGGTAAATTTGATCCTCCGCCTATCGCAGTAGATGCGTTCCAGACCCATCAGCGATAGGTGAAAATCCACGATACAGAAGGATCATATAATTTTTTTTTTAAGTTTAAGCCTTAAAATACCCCTCCCACATGCTTTAAACATATGTAAACTCATTAAAACACATATATCGGGCTATGTTAAATGTCGGGCTAAGGATATGAGTAACATAATAATAATAATAATAATAATAATAAAATAATAATTTTTAATATGTATACACACACACAACTTTCTCTCTATATATGTAATGGAATATATAAAAATAAAAACATATATGGCTCTTACACATTCTTTTCATCCTTCTTCATGTAGCGTACTGTTGATTCATTCAAACCATAATGGCGAACGCCGTCCGCATAACGCTTTCCTTCCCGAAGCACATCCAGAAGTTTTACCTTCTCCTGAATGGTCAACGTCTTCCATCGTAGGGCTTAGAACAAAACGAAAACAATCGGACCACAAACAATGTACGGGATACGCAGAGAATTGTGAGGCGTCGGAGGAAAATCCGCGATATAGTGGGGAATCGCTGTAATGTGAATTCTGCCAATCCTGGTTTTCAGCACCATGGACAGAAACCTGTCGTTTATAGGGACCTATTATGCCCATTTTCACTGTTCATAATTGGATTTTTATGGTCTGCTAGAATAGATTCACCCTTTTGATAGGTGATATCCTAGAATCCAATATATTATTGCAGGGCTGTTTTCATTTGATGTTAACCAAATGTGATATATTTATTTTTACTTTTGATATCTCGTCCTTTTCCCCTTATCTGATAAGAGCCGCTGTCCGCTGAGACAAGCTGGTGTCTTTTTACTGCTCACTGAAAAGTGGGTGGTGCGGACATTGTGTATTACATCACACTATGAGACAGTCACTGATTGGTGGGCTCTGAGGGGGCAGTGTGACCTGAAAATCATCCATCAATCAACCCAGGATGGGGGGCCAGCCCATCGCAGGGCACACTCACACACCATTCACTCACACATGCTCTCCTACGGGCAATTTAGCAAGTCCAATTAGCCTCAGCATGTCTTTGGAATGTGGGGGGAAACCAAAGTACCCAGAGGAAACCTCATGACGACATGGGGAGAACATGCAAACTCCGCACACATGTGACCCATGCGGAGACTCGAACCTGGGACCCAAAGAAATGCTAACCACTGTACCGCTCCTGAAAATCATGAACCATTTTAAATATTGAAGTATTTTTGAAATATTTATTAATTTTAAATATTTATTAAATCAAAACATTGGGCAGTATACATGTTATAGGTACTTATTAATGAATAAGCAATATAATAAGATTCAATTTTGCTTTCACTACTTAAAGCGCCAGAACATCGTATTTGAAAAATTCAACAGCAATATCCCTTACCAGAAATCAGGAACAGGTTAAGAAAATCCACAGACTTCGTCGCGAGCAGTTTAATATACGAACTATTTCCTTCTACCCAACTCCACACACAGCTCGCGCTTGTGTCTAATGCGCAGTGATACGAGTAGTGTACTTCGATAGAAGCCCGACATTTCTACGGCTGATATTTCCAAACCTGAACAACTCCCAGCAGAACTTTGATGAATAGATAGCATTAAGGCCCCTCTAAAATATCTTTTTATAGTTTTGGGGTGAACCTCCCATTTAAACGAAGTACATGGTGGTGCTCATGAATTTGAAAGCCTAGATGCCTCATCTCGCTTTTCCACAACGAGTCAGCAGCGCCACCATCTTGGAGCGATAATTAGACATAAACAAGCAACATGTCAGGGTGTAGATGGAAAGATCTTTTAGCCATAACTTCTTTACTAATTAACGCATTTATATCTTACAATTATGTAGAATAAATAAACAAGCCCACCACTACTGCCCCCCCCCAAATTTATGTAGTATTGCTCATAGTATTCTCAACAAAAACTAATGCTAGTATCCCGTCAGTGTCACAGGCAAGTAAACATGTTATGTATCTTATTTGACCGTACCGCAGATTTTTTTACCTGTGAAATGTGGTTCCCTGTTTTCTAGTTTTAACATTCCTCATGTTGTTGCAGTTTCGAAAATAGTCGGTTCACTAAGTCATATCTATGAATCCTCTATTTCACAATTACCATGCCAACATCGCGTATCGCCCAAGGAGGCACACAGGGTTTCAAATCTATGGCGGTGCTGCCTACACTACTACCAGTCACATGACACAGGAGCTACCGAATACCCGCCAATCGGGAGCCGGCTAGATCAACCACGCCCACCCGTCACATAGAGGAGAGTGAGGCGAAAGAAGCGAATCAGTTTAAAAATGTCACCATTAACGCGGTATTTAGTAGTCTGGAGATATTTTACTTTAAGCAAGGCACAAAATAAAGTTGTAGTATTTGTAATAAAATTTGAAGATTAGCCATCCCCAAGGAGCTGACAGGAAAGCCAGGTACAGGTTTAGTCCTCCTTAATCAGCTTGTCGGTTACTAAATGTCGGCAAATAAGCTTGCCTTTTTCTGTGATTTTTTTTCAGTTTAATTGACACTTAAAGAAGTAATCTGAGACCTGAGATATAACATTAGCAACGATGGTCATTTTTTACACTCATGGATTTTAACATTGAGGACGTGTGTCACATGTCATTTTCACATAGAAGGAGTTTAATTGTTTTTATCTGTGTCTGTGTGTCAACATATGTCTATTTAGTTATGTCACTGAAATGTATGATTAGTATTGACATTTCCATAGACTACTATGTTTTAATAAAAATGTATGATCCTTTGGGAGTTGGGCAATAGAACGGAATTGTAAAGTATCAATAAGAAATACTATTAATGAAGTAGCCGCCGTAACCTTTTGCTTTGTATGAAGTGTGCATACAAAACACAAATAATGCAGTTGTACTGTTATGTATATAATTTAAAAGGTATACTTGCCAGCAAAAGATTGAGTTAATAAAATTAAATGAAAAGTATTAAGACCCCTTGTCATTCATAGTATTATATACTTCTTAATTTTACAAAGACTTTTTTCCTATCATATTTTTTAGTTTTTGAAGTTGATAATCTGGAAAACTGCTGCCTGGGATCAACTATCCATTCTTGACTCTTGGAATAGGAATTGAAGTCGAATCAAACAGCCTTACAGCACCCTCTTGTGACATACAGTAATATGGAAAACAGAACAATTACTAACTGAACGCAACATCCCCCCTTTACTTATGTATTCTTCTTCCTGCAGCAGCACTGTCTTCTATAAAAGTCACGCTGTCACGATCGCGGTCGGGCGAAGCGGCGATCGTGCGGGCAGGCAGACAGGTGAAGTCGGGGCAAAACCAGGGATTTAATGGGCAAACGAGGACTGGAAAACATAGCACACCTACAAACATCAATGACGGACAAGGGAAACCGGGGAGACCAGGACTTAATACACAGGACTAATCAAAGTAACTAGACAAAGCTGGAGACGATCAGGGAAATACATGTGGGTAATCAGGGGGCGTGGCACACACGAGGAGCGGACGAGCCGGGCATGACACACGCCTTACCTGTAACATCCATCCATCCATTTTCCAAACCGCTTATCCTACTGGGTCGCAGGGGGTCCGGAGCCCATCCCGGAAGCAATGGGCACGAGGCAGGGAACAACCCAGGATGGGGGGCCAGCCCATCGCAGGGCACACTCATACACCATTCACTCACACAAGCACACCTATGGGCAATTTAGCAACTCCAATTAGCCTCAGCATGTTTTTGGACTGTGGGGGGAAACCGGAGTACCCGGAGGAAACCCCACGACGACATGGGGAGAACATGCAAACTCCACACACATGTGACCCAGGCGGAGACTCGAACCTGGGTCCCAGAGGTGTGAGGCAACAGTGCTAACCACTGCACCACCATGCCGCCCCCCCATAAATTCATTTTTCCATTTTTATTTTCAATAATATTGATGTTAACTCAGCATCTTATTTTCAATGTTGAAAAAGTCACTTTATATCAAGGTTTCGCCACCATTATTTTTTCAATATTGAAAAAATGACCAAAAATCAATTCAGTTTCAATGCTGATAATTTAACACTGACCATAATTCAATGCATTTAACTATACTTCAACGCTGAAACAATAATATGATGCTATCTGGGCTATGAATAATTATTTCAATTTATATACAGATTCCAAGCCCATATAGGTGATACACAGGTACGTAATGGGCGTCTTATGTCTGAGGTAGCCAGCTACTGTGTTTGATAACCCACCATCATAATAATAGTTTCCTTGCACTAGTATAAACCAATTGATCCCTCTTGCAAGAGCTGGATACCTGTGGTATGAAACTGAATAAAATGTATCGTACCAGTCTTGGGGAAAACCAGTGAGAATCCACTGTGAAACAGCACTGCGCAAATTCTCATGTGTTCCTAATGACAAGGGCAAGACTGGTAATCAAATTAGCCTCTCAGCAGGAGTGTTAGTGTAAAAGCAGGGCTTATTGACACAGATAATAAAGCTTGTTAGAATGCGTAACATAATTATTTAGCTGGGCCCAGAAGAGGTGAGAGCTCCCCTAGTGGCTACAGGAGTGCATTTTCCCCAAAGCAGGTATAATGGATGGTGGTCTTATTGCTTTTAGACCACAACTTGGGATAGAAGAACAAATCAAATTATTTTCCTCATTTAATATTCAGATTTTAATTGGGCTTAAATTTTAGAGCACAGTGTGTTCTAGGATGGTACGTTATGGATATTAGTCTCTACCACATTCTAACGCTATAAATCCGGACCTTTTCCTATGTTTGATTTGGTGGCTGCCAGGCGTTCTGAGTAGTATAGTGACTATGGTAGGCGTGTGATTCCCTAAGGAATTTTTTGTTCTGTTCTGTGTGGCAAATACATATAATGCTGACATTTTTCCTGGAAGATTTGGGATTTTTCATCCCGTGCCTTAAGGTATTTCTCTCCAGCTCTAGGGAGTCTCCCCCGAAAACACCAGTCACTCACTAGCCTTACACTTATGCTTGCTGACTTATTCAACACCATGAAGGATTAACAGAAAAACAGAAACCTATTAAAAGGCTGCACCATATCATGATATGCAAATAAACATCCAGCATCATTGTTTCACAGGGAAGTACATTATTTATTGATAATTATAACCCTAACCCTTACTTCTCAGCTTGACAAACATAAGGTGCGGTGTGTGAACATGTGAACTGGTTGAAATGCAAGTGTCTCACAGTCAATGCATAAGACTTGAGAGCCCTGACTTTACTTATATAGCCCACAACATGTTTATGATTCATAAATAAATCTGGCCAGTAAATCGGTCTTTCATTTTCCACAGAATAAAAAAAACGATAATGTTATCCCGCTGATAATTACAAGCGCGTTTCACCCCCGGCACTGGCTGGAGACACAGGCAAAAGGCATACAATCTTATTGAGGTACAAAAATTATTCCATCTACTCTGCACTTCTGCATAACTTCCATCATAGTGCCAGTTTTTGCGGTCAGCAAGTTTATTACTGTAAGCGCCTCCATAGTAGTGCCTCTGAGGAACTGAAACCAGACTTCCGATGGTGTCTCTCACATGCACATCATACATATATATATATATATACACTCACTCTTTCCGGGTCATTCACATGATTTGTGGTCAGCCACTATATGGGAGGCATTTTCAGGCATAAATTAAGGGCATATTTACAAGTCGCACTAGTGTACCTATGTAAACGGTCACTGCATTGTGTTTTGGGGTGTTATCAGGTGTGTGTGGGGTGCAGGAGGAAGGGATATTACAGACGCCGTTGTCGTTCCCGGATTTTATTGAACCTGTTGGGAACAATAAGGAAAGGGGTAAACTTCATATGCTCTGGCCCTCTCGCTCTCTCTGCACAAAGTAAAACAATGTATATACTTATGTGTTTTCTATCCCCTGCTTATGATGAATAATAAATCAAATATAATATATATGGGTCATAATTATACAATTGATTTACTAACTCGGGGGACCCTGCCACTAGATCCTCACCTCTTCCCATGTGTGCAATACACCAAAGGGAAGAGGAAATGAGGTCGGGACCCTTATAAAGGGGAAAAGACAGAGGGAGGGGCGATGCAGGACAAAAGCATCATGGGAAAGTTTAAAGGATATTGTACCCATCAGGTTAGACAGAAGAAGGAAAACAGAATCTTGTATAATTATAAGTTAAAAGTAAAATAACAACCTGTTACACGTCACCTACACTTCAGACTTCATCCTCAAAATCAAAGCAGTATTAACACAAGCAACATGTTCCATCTCTTAAATCCAATCTAACATTTAAAAATAAAGTCTGTTTCAACTGGACTTTTATCTAAGAAAAACAAACATTTTATGTTCGAGTTGTTATGAAACTACTGAAACAAATAATTGGCTATACTGCAGTTCCGCTGTCTTGTTTGGCACCCTAAATTATGTCCTGCATTCTGTGGAAACAAATGAAGGCTGAGGAATGTTACGTAACACAGCTAGAATGCAAAAACTCTATCTGGTGTAATTCAGTGCATAAAACCAATGGTCTTAAGTGTGGTGTCTTCTTCGTAACACTCCCTGACTTTTGTATCCATGACCATGAGATAGGGTGGGCTGCTTTTCTTCCTTCCTTTGACTAGTATTCCTCCCTTTCCTCCCAGCCTTGGTTGGTGGGTCAGGCAGCATCACCTTCTTTTAATAGACCCAGGTGTCATTTATCTTGAAATTAGGTTCAAGTGCAGAAAATGATCTAGTCTTAGACAATCTCTGAATTACAGAGAAATCTGATTTATTCTGAAACTGTGAGAAATTGTTCATCTGTATTTTGCTGCATTGCTAATTGTTGATGTGTGTGCCCTCCTTGTGCAGTAAAGGGGAGATCACATGCAGAGCTGGTTTTCTGTAGTTTCTTAGCCTGAATTAAAATAAAATATTCTCTTCATATAGGAACCAAGTCTCTGGCTGGAAATTTCTACAAAAGGTCCATCTTCTTTTGCCGTATCAACACTTAAATGAGAAAAGCAGACAGGGACAGTATAGGTGACAGCAGTGACTGTCCTTCCATGCCATCCAAATGTCCAAGGGGTATGACCAGAGTACACATGTACAAAAAATTATATATCAAAAGCAAGTACCTTTGTTGAAACGTGAAGGTAATCGTTTACAACATAACAATTCCATCCTAAAAAAAAGAATTTGTCTGTGTATTGCCTAGGAACTGCTACAATGTTAAAATGGTAAATCCCAACCAACCAGAGCAAGAACTGACACGTTATTTAAGAACTGAAAGAAGGAGAAAATTGAAAACTTTCTTCGTGGGATCAATAACATATATGTTTTGTTTCCCACGGTCCTGTTACTAATTCAAATCTTAAATCCTGTACTTTGATATTTTGGGCTGAATGTAATGACAGCAAATGTAACAGCTGCCTCAATGCAGGTGAAGGCAGCCCAGAGGGTCCAAGAGGTCAGTGGTCAATTACTGCATAGGGATCAAATCTGCAATCAGAAAATTACTGCATACATGCCTTTATATTACGGTCAAGCGGAGAGTCAGAGCAGTTTCCATAGAAACAACGTAAACAAACTTTACCGTTTGAAGCACAACAAACTCTGAGTGAAAATGGCGCAGAGGTGAGTAGCTTGTTAGCTCTCCAAAATGTCTTTGAATTCTTCAACTGATGTTGTGCTACTTCGATTATTTAGCCTTTTATACTATAATGACATATAGTAAATGTCTATAATACAATAAAAAACATTACATATTTTTTTAATATTACATATTTTTTAACGTCATTTAAAGTGCAGTGGTTTTTATTGCTACTGTGGTTGCTAATATTTAAATAATGACAGACTATTTGGTTAGTAAATTCATCTCAAACATGCTAGTTTAGTAGGGCTTCCCAACCTTTCGATGTCCGCGGATCGGTTTCCGTCGTAGAAAAGTGTCACGGATGGGTAAGACGGCGGTATAATTTGGGGGTTCCCACGCCGAGCGGCGGGAGATTGACGGTGTATACGGACATGCGGGGCTAATGGCGTATTTCCGTACATCAATACGGGCAGCTTTCTTTCCAAAACGGCGCGATCCCCTAATAAACGGGACGGCTGGCTCCTCTACCCCCGGTTGTCTGCCGCCCGGTGCAATACTCCGCGCGGACGGTACCGGAACACCGACCGGAAGTTGGGACCCCCTACTGTACAGGGTGGTAGGTAAATTGTTAAAAAAAATTTGGGCCATTACTTTCGGAGTAGGCTAGATGCTTCTAAGTTTATCATTACATCTATTTACATTGTTACACAGGATTAACACTTTCAAATATTCTTAGCTTGGTTAGTGTTAACTCAGTTCTTGGTAGTATTCATCTGGGTATTCATTTGATGTGGAGCACAGTTGTTTCGTATTTGATTCTAGTTATAATTTGGTGACATTACTGTTTAATATGCTATTGCACTTACAGTATCGTGCATTTTACAGTCGATTTTTTTTGCAATCTTGCTCGCTGTTTCTTTTATTCTTTCTTTTTTATATATGTGACCCCTGTAATTATTTATTATAATAATTATAACAATTGTATTTTCTGTATGGTTGAAGAATTTCCAGCTCTTTATTTATTTTATTATCTCTCTTAAGTGCTGGTTAATCTCTCGTTTATTCCCCAGAGAGCGAATTGAGAGAGCTGATCGATGGACCAACACCCAACACTGGGAAGCCTGGAACCTGTGGGATGAAGTGATCAACTGGGGAGAAGGTGTGGAGGAGTTCTCACCAGTGACACTCCCCACTGTCCAGGCTGGGGGGGTTAAGGGGGGATTGGGGGGGTCTACTGATTTGGGTAAGGGAGGGGAGAGTGTGGGAAAGGATGGACTGCTAGCCAGCACTAGTATTTCATCTCAAAGTCTTCAGAGTAATTACGGCCTTTCATCTGAAGACTGGGAAATTTATAAAACTTGCTACCTTAACAAAAAAAAGAAAGTCAGGAAGGACCGGACAAGCCGGGGGGAGGGTGAGGTAAGGGGGCAGAGTAGTGAGGAATATGTGGAGGTACCAGAGTGGGGAACATTTGAGGGGAAGGCCTCCAGGGTTGTGATGGAGGGGACAGAGGCTGGTATTAGTATGATGGATATGCTAAATGGAGGTGAGGAGAATGGATGTGAGGTGGGAGTGAATGTGGAGGAGGTTAAGGAGGGAGAAGTACAGGGAATGCTGTGGAATATGTGGTGTCACAAGTAGGCAGAACTTGGCTAGAACCCATCCAGGAGGAAGACCTTGAGGAAGATGAAGAAACAGATGAGGAGCTTCAGGAAGCAGAAGACACTGATGCTGCCACAGTGGACAGTTGGCAGTGCATGGCAGCATATGTAGCCAGAATATGGCTGCAGACTTTACAGGAAGATGGACCTGAGGAAAATGAAGAAGCTGATGTGGTATTCCAGCAGGCAGAAGATGCTGATGCTACCACACTGGTCAGGTTTTTTCAGATGGTGGCATCTGAAGACAGATCACAGCTACTGACTATACCAGAAGAAGAACCTGAGGAAGAGGACGAGACTGAAGTGATGAAGACAGATAAAACAAAAGAAGATGCCGATGCTGCCGAGAAGATCTACAGTGAAGAAGAAGTATCATTCCATGTGAATGCCGAAGATCTTTCTGAAGATGATACTGAGAAGAGCCACAAGAAGAAGAAGATGAAGTGGTGCTTCTTCTGCTGTCCCCTGCCCTTCAGAAGAAGTAGCAAGAGGCAGTAAATATAAGGTTGTGAATTCAGGTTTACAAATGACTTAAAGCAGTAATATAACTGCATTATTGACACCTTCACAATGCACTTGCAAAAAAAGCACAACACATTATAGCCTTGTTTATTATGGATTAATGGCCGATATAATGTATTATGAAGATATTTATTGTGTATATATAGATCAGAGCATTCATAATGCATTATCAGCATAGCTATGTGTTATGCCTTTGTATAAGTATTTACAGCCGTGTTTTTTATACTTTTATAAATGATTTATAAGGCATTAATTGGGTATGTATAATGCAGTTATATGACTGCTTTAAGTAAAGTTAAGTAAAGTGTTTATTTTCTTTTTCTTAGAATACCCGTGTTAGAGCCCTGCATTGGGACTGGGATCCCGCGGGACCCAACGGAAAGAGATACTGTTTAAGTGTTAATGTAGCTATAAGATACGATAGGTAACTTATGCTAAGTTAAAATATAAGATAGGCTAAGACGAAATATATTAATATAAGCTAAGTTGAAATATAATAAGATAAGATAGGTTAAGTTATATGATAAGATAGGCTAAGTTAAAATATAATAAGATAGGTTAAGTTAAGATATAAGATGGGTTAAGTTAACATATGATAAGGTAGGCTATGTTAAGATAAGAGATTTGCAATAAAACATATTTACTTTTCAAACTGTGTCTTTGTCATCTTTTCAGTGTTGTGTCTGTCTTTGTTTGATAATTTTGAATTGTTAATTTATATCTGAGACTCTCCTAAATGTCAATAAGCAGAGACGGAGGAATGGGAGGAAGGTACAGTTAAGTATAAATGATAAAGTATCAAAATCACAGTGTTGCCTTATTTTGACGCAGAGAAAGTAATTTCAGTGTTACTACCACATATGAGTTAACGGCTGCAAATGTTGGTGTTAGAAGTGCCGGTAAATAATGCGGCGTAAGTTTAACTCCGGTGTGTTTCTGAAAAACACGCAGCCTTCTGCCTGCTGTCATTCGTCGCACGTGTAGGAGGCTATTCTGGTAAGTAACAGGTAAAGTTGTCATTTAACGTAATGCTAACGTGCATTACCAGTTAGTAAGTGTTTTACTATATCACACACCTTACGTCCTTTATAGTTTTAGCCCGGTGCACTCTGTATCCATGCTAACTAGCTAGCTAATGTTAACATGACGCAGTACAGTCTTCCAGCTTGGGGATTCCCACCCCTGTCCGCGGCCAGTATTCCGCAGGGGGGTTTGCGGAGGTGTTGGTTGCAAATGCAAACGATCCCTTCATGTTCATGCGTTGTGTCCTAATGTGTAAATAAAAGATAACTATCAAATTCAATGTTCATGTCCTATTATACTAGATAAGACTGTAAAATAGTTTGCCCTGCATATGGATGCCATGTAGTCAGAGTATGATCAAGACAGGGTGTGAGTGTGGAAAAAAGACAAATGTAACAGTATTTGAGGGAAGAGTGTGAAGGAGGGAAATGTAGGGAGAAGGAGGTTCCTAGGAGCTCTGAGATGTGTTTAGCTGTAATAAATCTGAAATATAGCTATATGACATAGTTTTTGATAAAACCAGCATTTATTTTTTAGGTTTGTCGAGCTCCGTCAAAACAATTAGAACGAGTTCATTATGTAACTGGAACCCCTCTCACATGTAAACACAGTGACACACTACAGCATTGGTTTGTTGTCTGAGGCTATGATACTGACCACAAACACATTCTCAAATTTCACTGCACCAATCATAGCATATGCAGGCAGAAAAATGATCGCAAAAAACATTCAGCATTAGACTCAAAAACCGTCTGTAATGTCTGTGTTTATCCAGTGGACCATAAATTAAAATAAGCTTTCCTATTTCAGTTTCTTTTAGATGTTATAAAGTAATAAATAAACAATCATAATAATTAAACCATGTATTACTGACTATCGGACAACTTCAACAAGTTACCACATGGATGCAAAATCAAAGATATTCATTTGCGCCTGGCACTAACCATGTATTCACTTCCCAGAAGAGGTGAGAGCTCCCCTAGTGGCTACAGGAGTGCATTTTCCCCAAAGCAGGTATAATGGATGGTGGTCTTATTGCTTTTAGACCACAACTTGGGATAGAAGAACAAATCAAATTATTTTCCTCATTTAATATTCAGATTTTAATTGGGCTTAAATTTTAGAGCACAGTGTGTTCTAGGATGGTACGTTATGGATATTAGTCTCTACCACATTCTAACGCTATAAATCCGGACCTTTTCCTATGTTTGATTTGGTGGCTGCCAGGCGTTCTGAGTAGTATAGTGACTATGGTAGGCGTGTGATTCCCTAAGGAATTTTTTGTTCTGTTCTGTGTGGCAAATACATATAATGCTGACATTTTTCCTGGAAGATTTGGGATTTTTCATCCCGTGCCTTAAGGTATTTCTCTCCAGCTCTAGGGAGTCTCCCCCGAAAACACCAGTCACTCACTAGCCTTACACTTATGCTTGCTGACTTATTCAACACCATGAAGGATTAACAGAAAAACAGAAACCTATTAAAAGGCTGCACCATATCATGATATGCAAATAAACATCCAGCATCATTGTTTCACAGGGAAGTACATTATTTATTGATAATTATAACCCTAACCCTTACTTCTCAGCTTGACTATATTGAAGTATGAAGCGGTGTGTGAACATGTGAACTGGTTGAAATGCAAGTATTAAGACCCCTTGTCATTCATAGTATTATATACTTCTTAATTTTACAAAGACTTTTTTCCTATCATATTTTTTAGTTTTTGAAGTTGATAATCTGGAAAACTGCTGCCTGGGATATACTATCCATTCTTGACTCTTGGAATAGGAATTGAAGTCGAATCAAACAGCCTTACAGCACCCTCTTTAGGTTCCATACAGTAATATGGAAAACAGAACAATTACTAACTGAACGCAACATCCCCCCTTTACTTCCTGCAGCAGCACTGTATTCTATTAAAGACACGCCTTACCTGTAACATTTCTTCCTATAAGGTCATTACACCCCAGACAAAATAGAATGTAAGTTCAACAAAAAACATTGTGCTTGTGCCTTCCTGTAACTGCACAACCTTTTCACTATGAACTGCCTGTTTTGCTTCCAACAGAAATCAATTACAATTAGAAATGTTCCATTCACTGAGGACCACAGTAAGAGGATCTACGAACAACTGTTATATATTTTATACTGAATCTATCTTTTCCTTTAAGGTATCTCTTTCTAACCAGAAAATCACGGTCAGAACATGCATTTCATTTCTTTGTTTAATTCTGTGAAGTTCCATAGTCCTTGAGCCGATGATGGTTTGTGTGCCCTGGCTGCACAGCTTCCAGTTCCTTAGGCCATTCCAAGCTCAACTGTTCCTTCAGGACCAGTCTTTGGCAGGGCTGGAAATTTGGGAAGTCCACTGGGTACTGAGGCCAAATGGGCAGCATGCCATGCTTTCCCGTCAGCCAGGATGGGTCTCGATGGGTGCAGAGAATTTCTGATGCCCTTTTTGCACATGCGCTGGTTTCCACAGCCGCACTCTGTGCCCTTCTCTGAATGAGGGAGTGCGAGCTCCCTGTCTTGCATCACAGTACTGTTTCATGCGAGATTGGCAAAGAAACACCCAGCAATGCACTTTATTATCATGTCACTTAATTATCACTTATGCCCCTTCAGTAGCAGGCCAAGTACAAACACTACACAAGCAGAGTATTCTGTGGGGAAAAATTTATGTCCTCAACTGCTGAGAGCAGCGTGCTCTGTGCTCATTACATCTGTGAGCTCATTACTCTCTGTAGTGCTTTTCAATGCTGCATTGAGCAGCTGCCAAGATGTTATGCTGCCTCTGAGGATAACTGTTTGTTTAGGAGTAGAATAATTCAGAATAATTCAGAAGATGGATACAGATTTTCTCTTTTTAAACAAGACACTGGCTCACTCATAATTGTCCAGTAAGAGGTAAGGAGCATTCCTATTGAACAATCATGACTTCTAGCTTAAGTTAACTCCGCTAACTGAGAAATCCTGCTTAGTGGAACACCTCCCTGGTCAGAAGAGAACAACTACAGCAACCAAGAGTCACTACCTGGCTTCTGGTTATTCTGCATTAGCTCACAGCTCAGACTGGGAGTCATTTCATAATGAATTGACTCCTCAAGTCCAAGCCTTGCAGTGGACTGCAAAGCATCCAGGGACACTGCGCAGCACGTTAAAGGACAGCTCTTATGGAGTGACCACTAAACGTAAAAGTGGAAAAATAAATCATTTAAAAAATGTTAAATGAATAGTTAAGGAAGATGTAGCATTTGATTATGTCCATGCATTTTATAATATATTCAGTACAGGATCATAGGGGAGTCACAATAGGACATACTGTAAGGAAGTGGAATATTCTGCTAAGAAGGTCAGTGCATCATAGGACTCACTGACAGACACAGACACACACAGGCACAAGGAAACAAGCAGCAGAACATGCATATGACATGCAGAGCTCAGCCATGATGTTAAGAGCACGACACCCTGAGCCAACAAGCCTGTAGGACCTAAGCCAGCAAAATAGTCTAATTTTCTTTCATGCGTACTTTGACACAGACATCAGCTTAATACAATGCATAAGGCTCACAAGTTGAAACTTCAAGAATAGGCACAGAAAATTCTTAAACAAAGAAAAGACATCACCTTAAAACCAGCTTGGAAGGTGATGAAATTGTAACCTGGCTGTCTTCATCGCCTGATTTAATCCCCATCATTAACTATGGGGCCTTAATGTAGCATAAGATTAACCACGATCACAAACATTACACTTCTCAGAGCGGCATCTAGGAGGTTGTGAGTGAGTGTGTGTGTGTGTGTGTGTGAACTGATACCAGGCTCATGATGGTCATTGACAAGAAAGGGCATTAAACTTGGCAAAAGGGACCGTAAAGAATGGCAGATTGTTTTTCTCTATATAAATTCAATAACTAACTAAGTCTGCTTTTATTATTGTTTCTCTTAATACGAGAAAGAGAAAAATCCATCAGTTTCTTTTGTTTTCGTTTGTGACTAATTTTCTCTAAAAAAGAATTTACTTTTAGCAAGACAAAACTTCTGAATTCATTTTCTCAGTCTGTATAAGAATTAAAGAAGTCTTATTTGTTGCATTTCGTTAATATTTGAAAGTGATTTTATTACAGTGAATCTCATGACATCATTCTTTTGTTATCCCTAAAGTTAACAGGAACGTTTGTAGCTCCAAAAAGCAGTGCATAATTCGACTGACGATCGCCACGTACTACGGACTAAAAGTTTGGCCCCTTATCCTTTGCAAAAGTTTCACTGCAGCTTTTTTTCCTCATTAACGTCAAAGCTGTGAAGAACTGAGAAAGTTCTTTTTTGAAGATAAAAAAAAGTTTGGAGGAGTTTTGAAGAATCTTGTTGTCATGTTCAAAGCCGGACGGAACGGCGATCGTGCGAGGCGAACGGGCAGGAAGCAGGCGGACAGGCGGAAGTCAGGGTAAACCAGGGATTTAAT